>NW_018408703.1:503188-596047 GCF_002113885.1 Mizuhopecten yessoensis
TTGAATTGACTGAAATTTCAAAAATCTTCTTCTCAAGACCCAGATATGGTAGAATCAAATACTCTTCATAGATGGAAGGGTCTTAAGGTGCTTTACTGAAATTGCGAATTTCTTGACCCTGGGGTCTCGCGTTTCCCTCTGGGGAGGGGGTAAATTTTACTATAGTTTATATAGGGAAATCACAGTTTGGACCAACATTTGTTTAGTTTTCATTGGAAGTAATTCAATTTGGGTTAGCATTATCAGTACTAGGTAGCAGTTTGATAGTATGTACCTATGAGCCCCGGCTGACTCCCAGGGGCTGATGGGTGGGGCTAAAAAGGATTGAATGGACTGAAATTTCAAAAATCTTCTTCTCAAGACCCAGATATGGTAGAATCAAATACTCTTCATAGACGGAAGGGTCTTAAGGTGCTTTACCACAATTGTGAATTTCATGACCCTGGGGTCACACGTTTTCTTCTGGGGAGGGGGTACACTTTGCTATAGTTTATATAGGGAAATCACATTTTGGACCAACATTTGTTTAATTTCCATTGGAAGTAATTCAATTTGGGTTAGCATTATCAGTACTAGGTAGCAGTTTGATAGTATGTATCTATGAGCCCCGACTGACTCCCAGGGGCTGATGGGTGGGGCTAAAAAGGGTTGAATTGACTGAAATTTCAAAAATCTTCTTCTTAAGACCCAGATATGGTAGTATCAAATACTCTTCATAGATGGAAGGGTCTTAAGGTGCTTTACCAAAATTGTGAATTTCTTGACCCTGGGGTCTCACGTTTCCCCCTGGAGAGGGGGTAAACTTTACTATAGTTTATATAAGGAAATCATATTTTGGACAAACATTTGCTTAATTTCCATTTGAAGTAATTCAATTTGTGTTAGCAATATCAGTATTAGGTAGCAGTTTGATAATAAGCACATATCAGCCCTGACTGACCCCCAGGGGCTGATGGGTGGGGCCAAAAGGGGTCGAATTTACTGAAATTTCAAAAATCTTCTTCTCAAGATCCAGATATGGTAGAATCAAATACTCTTCATAGATGGAAGGGTCTTAAGGTTTATGACCCTAGGGTCTCACGTTTACCCCCTGGGGAAGGAGGGGGGGGGGTTTATTATGGTTTATAATGGCAAATGATACTTTGAATATTACATGTTAATAACTTGATTGGAATTATAACCTTGAGTTGACAGTTTGATACTTTGAAAATTTTGAGCCAGCCCTACCCCCAAGGGCTGTAGGGTGGNAAAAGCAAAATCAACTCTCTGTATAAATATATCAGGTGACCGTTAAGGCCCATGGGCCTCTTGTTTAAAAAATATATCATGGGTCTTGTCTTAGGGAGCTACATATATAACCCAGTAATGGTTAAATTGCTTTTTGCGCCACTCAAATTCTGCATTCAAAAATCACTTTTCAGACAAAATCAACATTTTTTTCGACAAACAATTTCTGCAAAGGTCATTTTTGACAATGTTCTTGACATGGGTATACCAAGCAACTTCCATATTTTTTTTCATTTGAAGAAAAGTTATGAGCCCATTACAAACTATATTCATTAACATGACGCTGTATGAAATACCTTAATAGGACGTTTAACAAAATAAAACCAAACCAAACGAATGGCTTGATAAAATTACAATATTTGCAACAATAGTGAAGAGCCCGTTAAATGGTCGATGGCAGTTTTAGTTTTAATTTGTCATAATACTGTTACATTTTATTACATAAATACAGAGTGTCCGTTTACAATTTTGAAGTACGAAGTGTCCAGAAAAGACTATGGACGTTTGGACTACAATGCGGAGATTGCGCTTAGAATACACTCAAAAATACAGGATGCGGATCTGGATGTACCAGACATCATCAAAGATGATTGCTTTACCTTTTTGGTAATAATTCCGAATGCAAGCAAACATTCTGAACTCATCGGCGGGGAGCATGTGACGGACATTACGAAAGGTATGCCATATCTTTATATTCTCCTTTAACTGTATTTTCTCATCGTACCATGATCACTTTTTTCTGCTACACTTGTGTGTTTGTCAGAATGTACATGTGCTCTTCCGTGTCTTCTGCTGCTCACATTGCAATACTTGAGATCTAGTATTGTATATAAGAGTATTGTATATTATGTTCACTTGGAACATCACATGTTTTGTTTTCAAAGTGTGTCAGGTGACCAAAACGAGGCTGTCTGCCTGCTCATACAGAACTCCTGAGGCATCCCGGGCAATACACGGACTGCCATCGGAATGCGTAATATTTACATACGTGTACATGACTACAAATACTATTTGTCTTATTTAGTCTTGGTACATTTCCAGATGGCTTGAATCATCCGCCGTGATGGAAACACAGGTTCCATGAAACCACTTATAAAAATAGTCGCACTGCACCATAAGGGTTTCGATGTCTGGTCAATAACAGATGGCTAGAATTATCCGCCGTGACGGAAATACGGGTTCCATGAAACCACTTATAACAATAGTCGCACTGTATCATAAGGGTTCCGATGTCTGGTCCATAACAAATACAATGCAGTGTCTTCCAGCTTTTCTGTCTCCATTCCTCCAAAGCCTCCGCTAACCACGCTGGACCATCACGATCCAGATACTTTTTAAGTGGGTCATGGTTTATAACCGACACTGCTTTTAACAGGGAAACTCGGTAGACATAGGGAGATGTTCCACCATGAGGGTTGGGGTTCTGCCCCTTCTTAGTGATAGTTTTCAGCACATACACGTTTTCACCTTCCTTTACTGCTGTCTGGTTAAACTCGTATGTCGTAGTCATGTTTCATGTTTTTTTAATGGTTTTGAGGACCGTCCTAGCTATCACTTTCGCAGCTTGAATTGCTTCTTGCAGTTTCTCCTCATAATCTTCCAAATTAGTTTGCCAGATTCTTGGCGGGGGTCGATAAAGGAGATCATCTGGTTGGTTTACCTCCCGTGGCAGCATCAATTTATTGGCTATGTAGCCTGTCTGGCGATTCACAGAGCTCCAGCCGGCCAACTTGGGTAGATAAACATCCTACTAATTACAACGTATCTTTCCTGCCTTCTTTCTTTTCTATCAACATTCTCCCACGGCACCCGACCTCATATGACCCTGGTGCGAGGGCGTTGAACCCCAAACAAACAAACCGAGGTACAGACCAAGTTTGGTTCGGACTGCCTGGGTTAACAAGCAATTCAACAAAACGTTTGTCTCTGCACTGCAACTCAACTCAGTTTACACGTACATTTGTTTTATATCAGAATGGTCCGGAACAGAGAAGAAAGGGAAGAGGTGGATTAGTCTGTTGTCGCGGAGGGCTACACCCATCGAGGTAAATAATTTTATAAGAGCAATGATAATCAATTTTTGTGATAATGGGGACAGTTACATAGTCAATCATTCTATATCGGCCCTTTTTAGCTTACCTAGCCCAAATACCAAGTGAGCTTATACCGTGGTCCGACGTAAACAATTTGCTGTAAACGACATTTTATTGATAATCAAAAGGCCTAGGGTTATGCTAATTGGTCAGTAGAAGAATGGGGAAGGGGGCCGTCAAGTTTGTGCAAAGGAATTATCTTGACCCATATTCAAGGTCACAGGGATCAACTTCTAAGGAATAATTAAAAAGCCTAGGGTGATTATACTTGGCCAGTCATATACAAGAATGAAGGGCCATCAACTTGGTGAAAATGAATGACCTTCACCTATGTTCAAGGTTTTCCTATGATCATTTAGGGTAAAATAACACGTTAAAATAGGCTATCACAAAAATGAATACATCTAACTAGAAATGAATTTCGATTAGATGTAAAAACAATCACATTGATTGAACAGACACTATCAAATAAACTGTTCATACACTATACATTATAGAATCTGTCACGTTTTTGTTTGAAATCAGCGCATTCAATCGTAAAATATTTGACTGCAAATGGCTAAACACATGCATGACAACAAGGTTGCTCTTCTTTATGTAAATTATAACTGTGTGTGATGTAGGTATGGCCTATGCGCAGTCGCGAGAGGACAACTTCCTCTCTACGGCCCGGTCCATCTGCCGCACATGAACCTACGTTGGGTTGAACTAAGAATAATTTGTTGTTTACCGTTTCAAACCATTTATTTTGCCAATTCGTTCAAATAAAATTCACAATTAAAGGTTTAAAATCACTATAGGGTATTTTTAATATCTATTGGATGTAGATTTAGAGCTTGTTTGGCAACTCTATCTACTTTCTCATTTCAAGGTCACAAGGGTCAAAATTAGAGAAAAAAAGCCAAGGGAGAGAGGATGTTTGGCCAGTAACATGTTAGAATGAATAGCCATCAATTTATTCAAATGAATGACCTTGATCCATATTCAAGGTTGCAAGGGCAAATGCGTTGAAAACCCTGAAACAACCAGAGGACATAAAATACACCAACATGCCCTGTCTCCTGCACTCGCACACACACGCAAGCACGCATATACAACTCACATGTAGGCATGTCCTTAGCTGATAGGACGTTAAATAAACTAAAACATTACCAAATCCTTGAAAAAGTTATATGTTTTGTTCAAATGAATTACCTTTGCCCATATTCAAAGTCAATAAACAAGAGGCATTGGGGTGTTGGTATTTTGCAATTAGAAAGCTACGATAAAGGGTAAGAGTAAAGCACATTGCACACATGAAGGCATATCCTTGAATGACCTTAGCTGTTTATAGTACGTTTAATCCTATAAAACAAAAACTAATGTCGATGATCTATTAAGAAATCTGATGGGAAACATTTTCATAAATAGCTTGAAAAAATCTTGTAGTAATTAAAAGAACTTTGTCCATTGCCTTTCCATTCGAACCTTGCAACTAACCTTTTTCCCCATGATTTCCATCAACAGATCACAGAAGAATCAGATGTGCTTTTTCTTGCGGATAAACCTGAGGAAGACTTGAAGAATAACTCGAAGGTTTGCAAATTCCTTACGTTTTCCTTTGAAAACGAAATATTTGCTTACGCTGAACGAGCTTTACAGTATGTCCAAGACCGACTTACTAAGAAAAGGGAACACGAACAAGAGACGTTGAGTTATACCAGGCTGGAGATTTACTCTCTTCTTGCTAGAAAACTACCGGACCACGACACACCTATCAAACAGTTGTAAGTTTATTCTATCAAATTTTGTTTCTCTTAGCAGAACTATCGATCAATGCCCCTTAAGCTTAAAGATTAAATGTTAAACACACGTATATTCCAACGATACCAACTAAATAATGTCATTAAATCCGGACCGAATCGATTTATTTATTGAATAACTTAAACTTAATAGCCTTTTCTTCAATATTTGTAGGCAAATGTCATTAACCTATTGATTTCGATCATTCGAAAGAAGTTGTTTGAATAATTTAAACGTTTTTTCACTTGACTTTTTTAAAGTCACATGTGTCAAAAATGATAAAATCTTTAAACAACTTCTGAAAAACCAAAGGTACAAGGCTGATTTTATTTGGGCAGTAGCATGCTTTGATGAATGGCTACTAAGTGTGTTCAAATGAATACGTTTCACTTGTATTCAAGATCGCAGGGTTGTTTGAATAAATATATATGTGAACTTTTTCTGAAAACCAAAATACCCAGGATGATTATATTTTGCCAGTAGCATACGGGGATCAAGAGCAAGATCAAGTTTTTATTTGTTCGCACATATTCAAGATTATAGGGGTTAAATATGTCTTTCAAACGACATCTTCTGAATAAGCAGAAGACCAAGAATGTTGATATCTGGCCAGAAGCATGCTTAGATAAAGAATTACCAAGTTTGTTGGTTTAATTGAACTTCACCTATATTCAAGGTCACATAGATAACATGTCGAAACAAGAGATCCCAGGGGGAACTTGGCACCCACCATTGTACCATCTTCATTAGTTCTTTGTCAATTCAATCTTTTCTCTTCTTTCCTCTAATCTGTTTGATCGAGTCATGTTAACAGTAAATGAACCTTGAGGTAACTGTTGATCTAAACTTAATACTGATGTGTATGAAAGCCAACCTTCAACGTGAGTTTGTCATTTCACATATTTACTAGTACAATACTTAATGTGAAAGAAATAGAATCAATCATTGCAATATGAGAAAGATCTGTTTAGTTCTTCCTTTAGTCATTTTGTTTTATGATCAGTCTCAAAATATAACATGCACAACGAGGGATCAAGGGGAACCTACATATCAAATTTAAGAAAGATCCC
Source organism: Mizuhopecten yessoensis (assembly GCF_002113885.1). Classification (NCBI taxonomy): domain Eukaryota; kingdom Metazoa; phylum Mollusca; class Bivalvia; order Pectinida; family Pectinidae; genus Mizuhopecten; species Mizuhopecten yessoensis. The sequence continues at coordinate 509,421 of NW_018408703.1, forward strand.
TCAAGTTATTCCTGAGAAATAGTACTAACAAACCTTCAATGTCAAAAATCATAGATGGCTGTCCCATTTTGTTTAACTGATCAGTTTCAAAAGTAAACCTGAACAATAAAGGATAGTGGGGAACCTGCATTGGCTGGCCCAAAACTTTTTTGGGGCGAGTACAAAATTTGAAGCACTGGCCCAAATGACATATTGGTGGCCCAAATAATTTTGTGAAGAAATATTTCCACAGCATTTAGCACAATGTTTCAGCATATTTAAATAACATATAACATGACAGTGTTTGTAATATATATTTTTATTTTTTTTTGATAATATTCAACCCTAGTTAAAACCTGACATGATCCACTCCATTCAGGTCTTCCTAAAAACAAATACACAAAACACGCAACTCAAAGAAGACACCCTGGAAGTATTTATACAGAAAATCTGAAAATAAAATCATCACATTTTCTAAATCACGGACAGTTCGGAGTAATGACAACTGAAAAATGTACTGCCCCCAGTTAATGTGGAAGGGACTATCATTTCTTTTATTCATTAATTTTTCGACAGTCCCCCAAGTTATTTTTGTTGGGCCAGTGACTACCTCACTTTTGACAACTTTTGGTCGCATGAACAAGCGACCATCCATTTTAGGCACTGCTGCAACAACAAGGGACCAAAGGTAACCTACATATAAAATTTGAGAAAGATGCCTCTGGTACTTCTTGAGAAATAGCGATTACAAATTTTCACTTTAAAAATCCAAGATGGCTGACTGTCGGCCATGTTGTTTATCCGATCAGACACAAAAGTTGCCCTGCACAGCTAAGGACCAAGGGGAACCTACATATACAATTTGATCCCTCTGGTACTTCTTGAGAAATACCGATAACAAGAATTGTTTAAGGACGGACGACGGACGGACGGACGGACGGACCACAGACGCAGGGTGATTTGAATAGCCCACCATCAGATGATGGTGAGCTAAACATCACTTCAAATAATTTCTTCTGAATAACCAAACGGCCTAGGATGATATGTGACCAGTTACATGTTCAGACAAAAGCTATGATGTTTGTCCTTATAAAGATCATATGGGTCAAATGTTTGGTTTGGTTTTATTTTGTTTAATGTCCTATTGACAGCTAAGGTCATTTAAGGACGGCTTCCCATGTGTGCAAGATGCATGCGTGTAGTGTATGCGTGTGTATTTTGGGAGGCTGCGATATGTTTGTGTTTGTCTCCTTGTGATAGCGCGGAACTGATGCCGGCTTTATAGTGCTACCTCACTGATACATACTGCCGAAGACACCCAGCAGGACGCCCCTCCCGGTCACATTATACTGACAACTGGCGAACCAGTCGTCCCACTCCTAATTTGCTGAGCGTTAAGCAGGAGTAGAAACTGTTGTCATGAACTACTGCTTGTAATGAAAGATGGTTACATGAAAATAACCAAATGCTTAGGGCGGTGATATTTTCCCCAGTACACCCCACCCCTGCAGATGGGGGATCGGGAAAAGAATAAACCAGCTGTTACCCACTGAATGTATCGTAGTAGGCGACTTATGCTTGAACCCCCTGCAGAATTGGGGATTTGCTTTTGTGTCCTCTCATAGGGGACACAAAAGAAATATGCGGCACCCATTGCAATATTTGGGATCTATATCTTTCCTTTATTTCCTAGCGCCCTACACCTCACTTTTGGCCTTGATGTTGAGCGTTCGCCCAGGCAAGGAAGGCAATGGGTTCTGTTCCCAAGCCGGGACATACCAAAGTCCTTAAAATGGTAGTTGTTATTTCCTGCTTAACGTTCAGCATTTATTAGATTGGCAACTACTGGTTCACCCGTTGTCAGTATCATGTGACCTGGCGGAATACTGTGTGGGGTAGCCTTCATCATGGTATTTCAGTGAGATTGTACTATAAAGTCGGCATCAGATCTGCGCTATCACAAGAAGGAAAGCACGCCAACATACCCGTGTCTCCTGCATACACTACATACACGGAGGTACGTCCTTAAATGACCTTAGCTGTTAATAGGACGTTAACAAAATGTAACCTAAACTTTTCCAAGTAGCATGCTCACATGAAGAGATACAAAATGTATGAAGTTTTTTATGTGAATCATCGACCCTCCTGCAATGTCACATATGTTCAAAAGGGTAAAAACACCTAAATGACCTCATTTCAATAAACAAATAGCTTAGATTGATTATACTTTGCAAGTTGCATGCTGAGATAAAGGGCTATAACATTTAACAACTTAATTACCTTGTAAGGATTTCAAAGTTTAAGAGGTCAAACAGGTTCTTTTCTTTGAATAACCTAGATTCATATATACTGATATTCTGACTCTAGCTTTATTTTAGTCCATTTTAAGCCTACATTGGTGATAACAATACCAGGTGAGCGACACAGGGCAATTTGGCCTCTTGTTTATATAATATGTTTCTACTTATTTGGTAATAGCCGTCAACTTAAAAAATCCGTTCACAGAGTGCTTAGGTTTGGTTTGGTTTTGTATTGTTCAACGTCCTATCAACAGCTATGGTCATTAAAGGACGGTTTCCCCTCTTTGCAAGATGCATGCGTGTAGTGTATGCCTACGTGTTTTGGGAGGCTGCGATATGTTCGTGTCTGTCTCCTTGTGATAGCGCGCAACTGATGCCGACTTTATAGTGCTACCTCACTGAAACATACTGCCGAAGACACCCAGCAGGACACCCCACCCGGTCACATTATACTGACAACGGGCGAACCAGTCGTCCCACTCCTGAATTGCTCAGCGTTAAGCAGGAGTAGAAACTATCATTTTCACAGGCTTTGGTATGTCTCGGCAAGGGGACAGAACCCAAAGCCCTCCTCAAAGGGGCGAACGCTCAACTAAAGGCCAAAGGTGAGGCATTGTCTATGGAGACATTAGGAAGTCGTTTAGAAAGAAGAGAAAAGATACGATCCCAAATTTAGTCGCCTCTTAAGATCATTCAATGGGGGCAGCAGGCACAATTCTTACGCCCTACCTGCAGGGACAGAGTGCGTTGTAGATAGTTTGTTTATGTTGTACATAAAACATCGAATTCATTATACAGATGTCCTCTGAAAAAACGAGCCCCTATAGTCAATGCAAAGAAATTGATAAAATTGAGTCGAATATAAAGGAAACATCCTGACCCCCGTAACAATTTACATTCGGAGTACAATCTAATTTACCTTTTATGCATATAGGACATTAAACAAAAACAAAAAATATTTCTCTCTTTCAGGACCGATAACATCGAATTACAGAGCCCCGATTGTCGGCTTGTATCAGAGGCACTTAAAAACAAAAGGTAAATGAGTTTTTAATCCAGACTTTTCAAGATTGTTTCATTGTGCATATTAATAATACTCTGTATCATACAAATATGTGACAGATTTTATAATGTACCCTCTATGAAACGTTTATTTGATACAGTTTTGTGTGCAATCAATATATGATTATTTACATTCAGTTAATCTCTATAATAACATAAGATATCTTTTATAAACAATGCGTTTGCTATTGATGTTGTTAACATTTTTTACACATTTTCCCCCCTTTTTTATATATATTCATTTTCTTGTGAATGTTTATCTTTGCTTCGATGTTTGGCCTAAATGACTCGAATTGTGGATGGGCCGTAAAACAAAACAAAAGAAAAAAATCCCCGATTAACGACTAACTGTTCTGAGAAATGTGGCAATACCTAATTTTGCAGCCAATTCGTTTTTTGTCGATGTAAATCTAAATTCTTAACATATTATAATTTATTTAGTTTTAGTTTAATAAGTTCATCAATGTGAATGTCTAATTTAAAGTGTTGTTTGATCCTAAATGACTCGTATTGTCGATGGGTCGTTAAACAATACAGAAACAAACAAAGTACGGACGCCATCAACTGGTTCACGTGTTGTCAGTGATGTGACCGGTCGGAATGCTGTGCTTGGTGCCTTCAGCATTGTATTTCATTGAGATAGCACTAAAACGTCGGCAGCAGATCCGCGTAATCACAAGGAGGCATTCCTACACGCACGCTTACACTACACACATGGAGGCACGTCTTTAAATGACCTTAGCTGTCAATAGCACTTTAATCAAAATAAAACCAAACTAAACCGAAAGTTTCGGTTAAGGCTGATGGTGAATATTTTGTCCCAGAAGTTTGCCGTTACCTTGATGGCACAGTCATCTTTTTTTAGTAGTTGCATGGTTCATGATATACACACTTTTCTAATGACTTACATAATTTTAAAGTGGTGATTGCAAATTTAAACCGCTCGGAGATTTGCTAAAAGCAACCCGGAATGACTAAATTCAGGATGAATCTTTGTTAATAATATCCTTTTTCATCTATACCAGATTTATTTACTATATAATGCAAGATGGTCGTCATGCTTCTGATTTGGTTGAGACATTTTCAACTTCTCAAGAAAACCTAAAGCAATTTACTTAAAATTTGAAAAAAACACCTTTCCTATTTCCTATGCCAATTGTTTTTACTTTTCGTGCCGATCTGATAATCCAAAATGACAACCCTAGCGTCTGATAAGTCGAGACTATTTTGACTGTTTTACACAAACTGCTGAAACAACCGACTCAACATATGGTTAAATGTTCTTTATTACGTCCCAAAACAAGTGTCGGTACTATAAGTGCCAATCTTTGATCGGCTAAGACATTTTCGATTTAATTTCATGTTAGCCGCCTCTGGCCTCTTGTTAATTATTTTGCGCTTGAAGGTATTGTTTAATTGCGTCCATGCAGCAAGGGCATACAAATTGTACCTGCTGCCCCAATTTTATAATCATGAGAAGTGACTAAATTTAGGGATCTTTTCTTTTTTCTTCTTTCTAAACAACCTTCTTCTTCCTAATGTCTCCTTTGACAATGCCTCACTTTTGGCCTTTATTTGAGCGTTCCTGTGAGGAAGGCTTTGTGTTCTGTCCTCTGGCCGAGACATACCAGAGTCTGTATAATGTGACCGGGTACGGTGTCATGCACTATAGGTAGCACTATAAAGTCGGCATCAGTTCCGCACTATCAAAAGGAAACAAACACGAGCATATCGCAGCCTCCCAAAACACACACGCATACACTACACGCATGCATCTTGCACACAGGGGAGTCCGTCATTAAATGACCATAGCTGTTGATAGGACGTTAAACAATACTTAACCAAACCAAACCGTTGTTGTGCATGTTTACTTTTGAGACTGATCGGATAAACAAAATGGCCGACACGCAGTCATCTTTAGTTTTGACAGTATAGGATTGTTATTGCTATATCTCGGAAAACAATTAAGGGATATTTCTCAAATTTCATATTAAGACTCATCTTAAAAACACTAATGCCGTCAGTTATTATGGGACTTATAAAGATGGTACGATGGTGGGCGCCCAGATCCCTCTGGGATCTCTTGTTAGGTCCGATAACAAAACCACGATGGCCGACAGGCAGCCATGTTGAATTAAAGAGTTAAAGATTGTAGTGCTATTTCTCAGAATGATCAGGAAGGGTCTTTCTCAAATTTCACATAAAGGTTTCCTTTGGTTCATAGTTCCGTATTTTGAAATTTGGGGATAATTGGAAAACTAAGATGACCGGCAGGTGGCCATAGTGAATTTAGGATTGGTTTGGTTTGGTTTAATTTTGTTTAACGTCCTATTAACAGCTAAGGTCATTAAAGGACTTGCCTTAATGTGTGTATTGTATGCGTGCTTGCGTGTGTGTATATACAGGAGACAGGTAATGTTGGTGTGCTTGCCTCCTTGTGATAGCGCGGTTTGGTTTGGTTTAGTATTGTTTAACGTCCTATCAACAGCTATGTTCATATAAGGACGGCTTCCCTTGTGTGCAAGATGTATGCTTGTAGTGTATGCGTGTGTTTTGGTCAAACTGACATAGAACTAATAAAGATGGTGCGATGGTGGGCGCCACGATCCCTCTTGGATCTCTTGTTACAAAATACTATTTCAACTGTTGTAAAATACGATGGTGGGCGATAAGATCCTTTTGGGATATCTTGTTTTCTGGAGCTTTAGGTCAAAATGGCAAAAAAACACCTGGAATGAATGCGTAGACAACAAATTACACTGTGTCAAACCGAAAATCGGTGAACGGTATTCAAGATATAGAGGAAACCGCCGAGATGAGGTTGTCCTTGCCCGCCACCGAATTGGTCATTCATAAATAACCTGTGCTTATTTATTGAAAAACGAAGACCAGCCTCAATGAATAGCATATATCGAATCATTTACACTTGTTATTAGATTGCATTAACCTTCATCAAACAACAGATTTTTATGGTAATGTTGAAGCATAATTTAATTGTTCTTTGGCGCGATTGTAGTATTATTCTGTAATTTAACCATTACTTTTGTTTAGTTTGCAGGATTGTGATATCCGGGGCTTTTGCAACACTATTGACGGATTCTTAGTTCTTGTTGTCGAACCAAAACAAAAAGCTGACAAGACAGGCATTGCAGATAGTATCGAAAAATGTTTGCGGAAACTGCTGAAAGAGAAACCTAAATTGGTATGGGTTAAAAACATAAAAATGGCTGATCTTACTGCTCCAGGTTGTAAACTTACCAACACAGGAACAGATTACTGGGGAACCCTAGGCTGTTTCGGCAAAGACGCTGACGCTGACAATTCGGTGGTAGCAATAACCGCTGGGCATTTTGTAAATGAGAGGCAAATCGTCCAAATAGAAAACAACAGCACTCCAGAGGAATTCGGGCAGTGTGTGCAAAGTCATAATTCGATTGATGTCGACATCGCGGTCATTAACATTAACAATAATATGAAACATAGCTGCACCTTTCAATTTCGTAATGAAAAGGACAAAGTCTGCAGGGCGTCCGTATATCAGGAGGCTCAAATCAAGCCCTGGCCAGTGCATAAAAGAGGAGCTGCAACTCAATGTACTTCGGGCATTGTATACTGCGAGGAGGCTTGCGTGTGTAACGAAAAAGGAATCCTCATCATCGGAAACGGGGACAACATCTTCGCAGAGGAGGGCGACAGTGGAGCTATCGTGTTCTTCTATGATCCAAAAGACATACATAACAGGGAGGTGAAGCTGCTATCCATAGTATCAAAAAATGTCACTGTGAAAAAAAAAGGCACCATTCCAGTTGGACTTTCTAGAAAACCAACATTGACTCGAAGCTTGAAAGATGGACTCGATAAAGTCCCTAATATCAAAATAGAATATGAAAGGGTTTGAAAATACAAACCTGGAGGTAAAAGGAAAGCTTTTTCATGACATACTGATTATGATAGTATTTGGAAGAAATATTTTTTGGATTTTTGTTTGTTTTAATGGCTTTGGACAGTTAATTAGGAAGACCGAGAAACGGACTGAAATTAAGATACTTTTTTGTATATCTAACATTTGGTTTATATACTAAATACTATGGTATAAACATCAGACATACCCATGCAAGCACATGCATTCGTTAAAGTAATACTTCCCATCTGTCAATCATATATACACAAAGCTGGAGGGACGACAGTCTAGTGGTAAGAAGCCAGGCTCGTGACTGAAAGGTTGCGGGTTCGAGTTACGTCACGGCACTGTGTTGTATCTTTGAACAAGATACTTTACTCCACTTCTTTTAGTTTACTCAGCTGTAAATGAGTAAGTGGCTGGGCAGTGCTAGAGTTGTTAAATGCTAGCTGTGAGCGCCTAAATGGCAGGTGATAAAGCGGTAAGTAGGAACCTCAAATTTTAGTTTTAATTTTAAAACCCAAGAAATGCAAGATTTGTCATTTCCAGACCATATATCAGAAACTGTGACAGATAATTTTACAAAACTTTCTTATTACATGAACTTAACTGTTTAGAAGTGGTGGGGATTTTTTATCTTTATCTCCTTATTTTAACACTTTTATTCATAATGACAGTGTTTTTAGCACAAAGTCACAACAACTGAACTGATATCTGTATTTAGACATGCATCCAACATTCAGATATATCAAAAAGTAAGTGTTTATAGACATTTTGTTAAATAAAATTAAATTTTTTAATAAAAGATAAAAGTTTTGTGGCTTTTGTACCAATAAATATAGTAACATATAACTATAAGTGTTAAAAAAGTATGAAGAAAATCCCCCTCCTCTCTATTCCTTTTGACCCCCATTTATTGAGATTTGATTAAGATATTATAAATACAACATGTAACACATTATATCAAAGTTATGAATAAACTTTCAAAATATAATATGTAGTTTTGTCAAAACGAGACCATTTATGATTTTGGTCCCCCACTTTACCCTCTCATATCTCGGAATGGTCTCCGAGCTGACCTTAATTTTGTTTCATATCATGATAGCATAACCCTAAGGTATGTATATACAAAACATAAACTTATCGGTGATAGCCACCAAAAGGCCCAAATTCACACCCCTCCTTTGAGAAAAATCTGTCAAGTATTTCCTGAGAAATTGCGAAAACGAACAAACACTGTCAAATATCCAAGATAACCATATATGCCATTGTTTTTATCCGAACCACCTCAAAGTTAATCATGTTGAATAAGAAATGACAGGAACCTACATATGAAATTTGAGAAAAATCCCGAGAAAAAGCGATAACTAACATTCACTGTCAAAATGCAAGATGGTCATCTCTCGGCATTTATGTTAAACAGAACCATCTCAAAATAAAACATGCACAACAAGAAATCAAGGGTAACCTACATATCAAACTTAAGAAAGGTCCCTCATTTACTTCCTGAGCAATAGAATAACAACATTCACTCTCAAAATCCAAGATGGATGCCTGTCGGCCATTTCTTTTATTCAATTATGTAGTCTCAAACGTTTACATGCACAATTTTAGACCAAATGGAACCTACCTTACCTTGAGACAGATCCCTCTAGATCTTAAGAAATAGCGATAACAAACCTTCACTATGAAAATCCGAGATGGCTGTCTGTCGGCCATTTTGTTTGGCTGATCAGTCTCAAAATATAATATGCACAATTTGACCAAGGAAAACCTTAATATCGAATTTGAGAAAGATCCCCTCAGAAATAGCAATAACAAGAATTGTTTAAGGACGGACGGACCACGGACGAACGGCAATTTGAATAGAAAAAAGATACCTGTAGACTTCAAGGTTACAGCAAACTTCGGGGACTAAAAAACCCACCAGCATGATGAAGCAAAGTTGATCAGAATTAAACAAGGAGTCAATTGACCAAAGTTCAAGGTCACTGGGTCAAAGGTGAAGGTTACATTTTGTATCTTTTCCCTGATGAACATTTTGTTATGACATTATGCAGCAATGTTGGTCAGAATTAAACAAGGAGTTAATTGACCCAAGGTCAAAGGTCACGGTCAAATTTTGTATCTTTTCCCTGATGAACATTTTGTTATGACTTTATGAAGCAAAGTTGGTCGGAATTTAACAAAGGGTCAACTGACTTAAGGGACTCGGTCAAAGGTCAAGGTAAAAATTAGTATTTTTTTGCTGGTGAACATTTCATTATGACACTTTGAAGCAATGTTTGTGGGAATTAAACAAGGAGTCGTTTGACCAAAGGGCAAGGTCACTTGGTCAAAGGTCAAGGTCAAATTTTGTATCTTTTCACTGATGAACATTTTGTTATGACATTATGTAGCAAAGTTGGTCGGAATTTAAAAAGGAGTCAACTGACTTAAGGTCAAGGTCATGTGGTCAATGTCAAGGTCAATTATTGTATTTTTTTACTTATGAACTTTTTTTTATGTTATTATGTAGCAAACTTGATCAGAACTTAACACAGAGTCAACTGACCTTAGGTCCAGGTTACGGGGTCCAAATGGTCAAGGTCAAGTTTTGTATTTTTTAACTGATGAATATTTTGTTATGATATTATGAAGCAAAGTTGGTCGGAATTAAAGAATATGTCAACTGACCAAAGATCAGGGTCACTGGGTTAATGGTCAAGGGTATTTGGGTCCAAAGGTCAAAGACAAAGTGGATCTCTGACTTTGACTCTGGCTCTTGATGGAGGAGGTATATAAGGTGAAATAAAACAAATCAAAGCTAACAAATGAGCATTGCACCGGTATTAACATTTCTTGGGTCGATCAGAAATCAAATATGGCCGCCAGGGCCGTCATTTTGAAACACTATATCAAACTTAAAGTCAAGTTATACTGGGCCCATTTAACTGAAACTTGGTAGGAATGGTCGACTCATGGTCCTAACAAACTTAACTTAAAGTTATACTTACCTATTTTTACTCAGATTTTGTAAGGGATGATTGACATCACTATTTCCACTTCATATTCTAACAACAAAAATTAATACTGTAGGACTCGGGTGACCGTTAAAGCCCATGGGCCTCTTGTTTGTGAATCTTTCAAAACATGTTTCTACTATACCAATGGCGGGTTTTAGACCAAATTTGTTCTAGAGCATATTTAGGCAAAGGGGACCTATTTTTGCATAAATGGAGGTTGTGACACCCCCTCCCCCGACACACAAATACAAGTTAACATAGATCTTTCTTTCTTTATTTTGTAATGCAGTTATATCCATTTGGCTATCAATAATAAGACAAGACATTGGTTTTTAATAAAGTCGGTATTTAATCTGTGTTAACTATATTGTAAATGTTAAGTTACAATGTACATATTGTTTGTTTGATGGACATGTAGGTCAAGTGTCATAATAATACATACTTACCCTGGATTGTATACCAGCTTAGTGGTGTAATAGCATGTATACGCTGTCTGTGTGTAATTAACGATGCATATTTATGCTGAGGACCGTTTATACAGATTAAAATCTTCTTATTGTCGTTGGGTCAGTTATATCTTCGTTTAACATGCATGTGCTATCATCAAACTGCTTTCTGATTATTTTTGTAGTTTCAATGTATATAGTGTTGCTGCATAATCCTACTTTTTCTACTAGCATGCTTTTTACCTTGTTATTACACTGTTTTATACGACTACGTGTCACCATGTTAGTCAGAGGTATGCTGTATATCTGAATTGGTTTATTGGTTTAATGGTTTAATATTATTATAACGCGGACAAAGTACTATGGTATGATTAGTATACGCGGACTAAATATTGTACCGATTTACCGACTGTCAATCATACTATTGTTTGTTTGATGGATATGTAGGTCAAGTGTCATAATAATACATACTTACCTTGTATTGTATACCAGCTTAGTGTTGAAATAGCATGTATACGCTGTCTGTGTGTTATTTACGATGCATATTTATGCTGAGGACCGTTTATACAGATTAAATTCATCTTATTGTCGTAGGGTCAGTTACATATCTTCGTTTAACATGCATGTGCTATCATCAAACTTCTTTTTGATTATTTTTGTAGTTCCAATGTATATAGTTTTGCTGCATAAACCTACGTTTTCTACTAGCATGTATTTTACCTTGTTAATATAACCTTGTTTTTATACGACTACGTGTCACCATGTTAGTCAGAGGTATGCTGTATATCTGAATTGGTTTATTGGTTTAATATTATTATAACGCGGACAAAGTACTATTGTATAATTATACGCGGACTAAATATTGCACCGATTGCATCGACCGTTCATACAACTTGTACCATTGAATGTTTGGGTTTTCTTTCGGTGCCAAATTGGCAGCAAATAAGTTTTAATTTGAGTGATTTCCTCACAGATGACAAGTTGGACAAAGGTTTAGAGTCAGAACAGAACCCCTAGGTTTTATACGCCCGTCGAATGCAAACGGTGTCCAGTTGATATCTCGAGAAGTTTCAACTGAATAACTTCAAACTTCATATGATAGCTCGGACAAGTTCGATAAAAGCATCTATCGGATTGTAATGTATGAAGTTATTGTTCTTTATTCAATTGCCAAAATTTTTTAACAGATTAAGTTCAAAACTGTAAAGGAAAGTTCATTGCAATGATAGCTTGAACAGGACTATAATTTAGACTTAGACAACATTAAATGTATGACAGGTATTTACGTCCCGCTTTTGCTGTACCTTTGTTGATAGTTTGAAAAATGTTAACAATGTGCTTGGAGTGCTGCGTAGTCCCACCCCGACCCCTTCCTGGTGAATTGGTATAAAACAGTATGTTTGTACTTCTGTCAGGGATATGGATTTGGAACTTGCAAGACGACACTCACGAAATTTTAACCTATTGACATCTCTAACTTTTGTCTGCTTGATCTTTAGAACCTTGATTTATTTACTATTGTTTGTCACTTTATTTTACTATTGTGGAATGTTTTGTCTAATGTATATACCATAAATAAATAAATTGTCTTTTAGCAACTTTAAGAATTATCGTCTTTCTTCAAACATTTAAGTACGTTTCTGCCATAGCAATGTTATATTTCGGACCGATCAGGTATCAAAAATTACCGCCATCTTGAACATTCCTTTGAAATTGCACTCTAATTCTTGGGGGAAAATAATATAATGAATCTGCATAGATGTATATGTTTTGATATTTTATCAGTTTTACTGCATAATGTTTCCATTTGCTAAATATTGAAACGGCATTTTGTGAGTTTACGCCATGACAACACATCGTCATTTGTCTGTCCGTCGTAAACGTTTCCTTCAAACAACTACTACATAACTGAAAGACCTTGAATCATGATAATTGGTTGCTAGCTGCCTTGGATAGAGCCAAACAGATTAATGAAGCACATATTACCTTGACTTACTTTCAAGCTCACCAAGATCAAAAAGGTCAGAAACTTTGAAAACCTTCAAAAGAGATATAAAAAGGCCCAAAAACCATGATGTTTGGCTGGTGTCCTGGGTTTGAGTCTTAAAAAATTGATCAATATGAATTATTTTGAGCTTTCTATGTCATCGCAAAAAAACAAATGACTTTTTCTAAAGAACCAATAATCCTAAGCTAATGATATAAGGCAGGCGGATTCCTAAGATATGTTACATTAACCTACTATCAAGGTAAACAAATTCAAATGACATCTGAAAAACCGATAGGCCTAGAACCGGAAGCCTCCTTTGATGGTGCCTAATAAACTTCGAGGTCACAAGGGTCACATGTCTCAATTACTTCAATGATATAAAACAAACCAAAAGGCTAAGGGCCATGATGTTTAGTCGGTAGCCTCTTGGGATGGATGCTGACAAATTTTGCAATGATCATCTAAAGGACGTCTTCCGAAAGAGAACCGAGGGGCTTAGAACCATGGTTGATGGCTTCATGGGTGAAGCCTTACAAAAATAAGGACCTATAGCTACTTTCAAGGTCGAAGGAATCAAATATGTAAAAAAAAACCTGCTCTACTCTAAAAAGATACAAATATATAGACCTTGCTTTACTTTAAAGTACACGGAGGACATATATGATGAAAAGAATCAGCCGACTTCTTAAATATTTGTGATGTTAATATTCTTTTCAGACGAATACAATTAACAAATACATAGAGTCGAGGTATATTTCATTATGGTCATCAAGTTTCACATATCAGCTTTCGGTGTCAGGCACATGTCAGGGAAAACTCTGGTCAATTAATCAAAATGATATTTACGTGTACATGTTCTGTTACCTAGGGGCCAGACACATTCTTGATTAAACGGTCTCTCCAATACTATGTAACACCAATTAAATTGAACATAAACTAAATTAAAAGAAATGAAATATATTCAGTATACCTTATTTCATACAATCATTCCAGTTTTTTTAGCTCACCTGGTCCGAAGGGCCAAATGAGCCTATGCCGTGGTGCGGCGTCCATCCGTCCGTCGTGTGAACGATGTGTGACGAAGTGCGAACAATAAAAAATTGGACGATCATTCCTTGCGTAATATTGCCCAGAATGAGGATATTTGGTCAGTAGCATGCTAGGATAAAGGGCTACCAAATTAGTTAAAATGAATGACCTTCACCTGTATTCAAGGTCACATGGATGAGGTTCAAATATGTTTACAATCTATAAACAACTTCTTTTGCATAATCAAAAAGTCGAAACTGTTGATAATTAACCAGTAGCGTACTTCGATGAAGGGCTATCATTTTTTTTTCATTTGAATGACCTTGACCCACATTCATGGTCTTATTTGTTTACATGTGTATAAATAAAAGGTATAGGGTGGTGGTACTTGGCAAGCTGCATGCTAAGATGATGGCTATAACGTTCAACGTAATGAACGTGTTTGACTTTCAAATGCACAGCGGTTAAATGTGTTTAATTCTTTTGAAATACTGATATTTTGCCTGTAGCTTTATTTCGGTCAATTTTTAGCTCAAAAGTACTGGAAAATACAAGAGTGACGATATCGAAATTCCGTTGCAAAATATCCTACTCTTAATTAATTGATACATAGAATGTTACCAAAGCGATATTATTTCATTTTCATTTACTGTTCTTACCGTTGTCGTTTGGCGCCAGTGATGAAAACGGCGTCGTTGATGGTACAGCCGTTGTAGTAACATTGCCTGGAAAATATTACAGGAACAATTTACAATTGGATTTAACAACGCAACGTTTTATACATTCCAGAGTAGATCGATATTCCTTTTTCTGAACATCGACTTTAATTGTGGTTTTGCTCTAAATAGCAAATTGACGATGCGGCGTAAAACAAAGAAAGAAGTCGCTTTGCTTGACGTGGATTGACTTCAGTGACGTTACATATTAAACATTCGTTCGATGATCGTTCACCATCTCAAATATCAGGAAACCGGCTAAAGTCAACTAAAAGATTTTCTTAAGTTTAACTATTGTTGAACCTGTGCTTGCAGAATGGTCTTTTTGCATTTTAGTCTAGTAAGCATTTTCTGAACAAATACACCAATTGGAACTTTTGTATGTGTGCTAATGTAACATAAAAGTGTGGTCTGGTAACAAAACATGGCTGATATCGATAAGGATAGATTAGATATTAAAACAACGTACATTACCCTTGTATACAGAAAAGCGGAAGCTTTCTCTTGAGACGTGTTAAATGGAAAAGGTGGACAGTCAATATGTGTATGACACTGAGGCTGCTTGTATGTGGTCTCTATAATGTCAAGTGTGCAGCGTTCAGCTGGATGAGTAGGTAAACGATACTATTTTAATAAAGTTAATAAAGCTTTTTGTTTGTTTGTTTGTTTGATTTTGTTTAACGTCCTATTAACAGCTAAGGTCATTTAAGGACGGCCTCCCCTGTGTGCAAGATGCATGCATGTAGTGTATGTGTGTGTATTTTGGGAGGCTGCGATATGTTCGTGTTTGTCTTCTTGTAATAGCGCGGAACTGATGCCGACTTTATAGTGCTACCTCACTGAAACATACTGCCGAAGACACCCAGCAGGACGCCCCACCCGGTCACATTATACTGACAACGGGCGAACCAGTCGTCCCACTCCTAATTTGCTGAGCGTTAAGCAGGAGTAGAAACTGCCATTTTTAAAGACTTTGGTATGTCTCGGCCAGGGGACAGAACCCAAAGCCTTCCTCACAGGGGCGAACGCTCAACAAATGGCCAAAAGTGAGGCATTGTCAAGGGAGACATTAGGAAAAAGAAAGTTATTTAGAAAGGAGAGAAGAGATAAGGTCCCAAATTTAGTCGCCTCTTACGATCATGCAATTGGGGGCAGCAGCAATAAATCTTATAATATTTACATTTGGTGTTACAGAAGTCATCCGAACAGCAGGAGAAGCAGTTTCCCTGTGTAGTAGATCGCTTGTCAATCTCCACCGGGTTAAATACAGGAGGAGAAGCACATTGCTGATCCTATAAAAAAACACATATACATTCAAATGTACATAAACATTTAGGATTACAATTATAATCAGATTCATAAGGAGCAAGAAAACACGCCTGTTACACACAGATTTGCATACAAGTATATGCAGGATCTACCGATTTGTAAGATACACATTAAATAAATAAAAGAAATCTTGACAAATATATGTAAAATATAAATATCATCAAATGAATTTCGCGTCGTTATTGCAACTCTTTATACTAATCATCCAATATATAATAAAGTCAATATTCTCTTTGAAGGTATATATGATAACCAATTTCTAATCTCTGTTCGAAACGGTTAACATCTATAAAAAATATACCTAACAATATAAGCGTGTAAACAAAACCTATTGAATGAACAATAAAACTGAAACTCTGCTGTGAATCTTATGTTACCTTCTTGCAGCCTATAACAACGGGTCCGAAAACAAAACAGTACTCACAGTATTCTGTACACAGCACGTTTTGTAGAATACATCGCCGAACTCATAGATTTCTTCAACATGACAGACCTTTAAAAGTACAAATGTTAAAACCGAGTTCTTTATAAACGGAAAACATATAAAAATACGTTACCTTTCTGGTGTTTTATGAGAGTCCATGGTGCCTTTTTAGCTTTTGTTAATAATGTAGGTAATTATTTGTATAAATATGTACATACTATAATTGCCGATATCCTTTAAATTAATGTGTATAAATATAATTCCGTCTACAAATTTTAATTGAAACTATACTATGTAGGGCGACTTCACCATGCATCGGACATATACCATAGATCGGACAGTTTGAGAGCCTAGAAAACACTGAGAAGCTTTATCGCATTAGATATCTGTTATTTTACATGAGTTTAAAATGTCGACAAAGCACCCTGTTTATATATTGTTGAAAAGTCTATACCATAGACTATTTAAAGTAGAAAAGCATCTTATGTACTCGTCACGTGAAAAACGTGTTTGCACTATTTTTCAAATAAACCGAATTTGCCATGCATCTGACACTATAGGCTGTGTGATGTGCATGCTCAAGACACTGTCCGATGCATGGTATGGTAAACTTAAATCAGACTAAATACATGAAAATTATAAATTAATAGTACAGATTAGGTAACATGACTCTTACCTTATCATTTATTCTCTGTTCAAGTATCTACCCTTTTTGACATTATAGGCCTACATGTCAAAGTGTGTGCTGGGTGCTTGATTGGTTTACGATTTGGGTTCTCTGGAAAAAATGCTTCCAACACCCCTGTAACAGCCCTCGCATGTGACAGGTCTGCAGGTGGTTACTTCAAAGATGGATGAATTTTTAGAATTATAGATATGGGAAAAAGAAATAAGGTTTTACACAAGGCAGAATAAGTATATATATCTTAATATTTTTTATATTTTTTAGGAGCTGCTTGTTCCTTTGCTACTTCTGGGAATGAAGATTTTTGTGACATTGAAGAAGGTACAGTCAAACCTACAAAATAACAATTGTGTGTTGTCGGGTCTTATATTAAGGGTGTTTGTATCATTTGCAATGCCTTGTTAATTAGAAAAAAACTTGAGGTTCTTCCTGAAGACAGTTTTTATAGACAGGTGGGTTTTATGTTAGGTATCTATTAATATTCAATATTTGAAATGTTTATGTTAATAGACAATGAGCCTCCAACAAAACAGAGGAAATGTCATTTAACAAGGCAAGTTTGGTCGGAAGAGGAGGAGCAAGAAATTCAGGATCTTTTCAGAGCGAACTTTTCAACAAAGAAAAATCCTGGGATGAAAGAATGTAATGCTGCTATACAGAAGGGCAGGAAGCGAAATGGCTTGATCCAGAAACGAAAGTGGGAGACAATTAAAAAGAAGGTTATGCGTATGATGAAAAAGTAGAAGAATGATATGATCTGGTGAGTATAGGCTGAGCACAATGTGTTTGAAGTCATATACTTGTGGATGAGTATTTCTGTGTCAGTAGATCTATAGTGTACTCACTGCTAACGCCCTACAGCCCCTGTTAGTGCTGGCCACAAGACATTATCCCTGGGTTATTAATACCACATTGTCATTGGTTTATTAATACCACATTGTCCTTTGATTATAGTAGCACTTGATAGATAGCTTAAATGATTTTATAGAAAAGAGGTATGGTTCCACATTATCCATGGATTATTAATACCACATTGACCTTGGATGATAGAAGCCCGTTATAGATAGCTCTAATGTTAATGTAGAATAGAGTTATCAAACCACATTATCCATGGATTATTAATACCACATTATCCATGGATTATTAATACCACATTGTCCTTGAATGATAGAAGCCCGTTATAGATAGCTTAAATGTTAATGTAGAATAGAGTTTTCATACCACATTATCCATGGATTATCAATACCACATTGTCCATGGATTACTAATACCACATTGCCCTTGGATGATAGAAGCGCTTTATAGATAGCTTAAATGTTAATGTAGAATAGAGTTATCAAACCACATTATATTATTATTACCACATTGTCCATGGATTATTATTACCACATTGTCCTTGGATGACAGAAGCACTTCATACATAGCTTAAATGTTAATGTAGAATAGAGGTATCATCCACATTATCAATGGATTATTAATATCACATTATCCATGGATTAGTAATACCACATTGTCCTTAGATGTTTATAGATAGCTAAAATGTTAATGTAGAATAGAGGTATCAAACCACATTGTCCTTTTGGATTATTAATACAACATTTTCTTTGGATTATTAATACCACATTTTCCTTGGATTATTAATACCACATTTTCCTTTGATTATAGTAGCACTTGATAGATAGCTTAAATAATTTTCTAGAATATGTAGGTATGGTGCACAATTATCAATGAATTATTTATACAACATTTTTTGGATGTGGAATGTATATACTTCTTTGATGAAGTGGGTGCTTAATTTTCCTTGGCATAGATTATTAATACCACATTATCCATGGATTAATAATACCACATTATCCATGGATTATTAATACCACATTTTCCTTGGAATAATTATACCACATTACCCATAGATTATTAATACCACATTATCCATGGATTATAATAGCACTTTAAAGATGGCTTGATATTTATGTAGAATAGAGGTATCGTACCACATTACCAAGATTATTGATACCACATTATTCATGGATTATTTATGCCACATTTATAATCCACATTATCTATGGATTTTTAATCTACATTTTCCTGATTTACTACTTTAATGAATTGGTGTTATTTGAAAAATGTAAATGATTTACATTAAATTGATACTGGTGCGATTATTGTGAAGACTTTTTATTTCACTTAAAGAAGCATTATGAAGTATCTGATAACATGATTGAAATAAATATGAATTTGTAGTTAAGATATCTGATTGCAAGTTTTAATACCCAAAATGGAATTTTATGTCTCCGTATTACCTCATTAGAAATAAAAATTGTCATCCCATCTATGTTTGCTACAACATTGTTGCGATTATTGTATAGAATTTTTATTTCACTTTCTGTTTTGAAGAAACATTATGGAGTATCTGATAGCATGATTGAAATAAATATGAATTGTAGTTAAAATATCTGATTGTAAGTTTTAATAACCAAAATGGAAATTTACGTTTCTCCATGTTACCTCTTTGAAATTAAAATTGTCATCCCATCTATGTTTGCTTGTTTTGGAGACAGTATAATTTTTATGAAGCAAGTAGAGTCACTAATCCCTTTTTTTATTATTGCAGTGGGTATACTTCAAGGTATGAACAAGTATTAAAGCTTCCCTTTTTTTATTATTGCAGTGGGTATACTTCAAGGTATGAACAAGTATTAAAGCTTCATATTAGACATGTTCTGACAAAATTTCACGCAAATGTAGTGATCAACGATGGAGTTAACAATATTGGATACTGTTGCACTTCTGCCTTTTTTCGACGAGAGATTTTGGTAAGAATAATGAAAACATACGACTTTCTGGTTCTGGAAAATGACCATTTCTTTCTGAGGAAAAAGGTCTTAAATACATTTAACAGTGTATATCTTTGTATTTATGAAATTTTGTATCATTAAAGGTTTTTAATATGTATAAAATGGTGTCTTATTATCTGTCAAAATTTCACTACACAGCATGTCATTGCAAAGTAATTAAGTTTTAACTTGGAAAACTATTTCACTTGCAGATAAGACCTTTTTGCACTTTCATGACGATATACCACTTTGTCCTCAGTCTTTTTGTACCACATTGTCCATGGACACGATATATACCACTTGGACTCTGGTTTTTATGGACCACATCGTCTATGGACACGATATATATACCACATTTACCTCGGTCTTTTTGTACCACGTTGTCCATGGACACGATATATACCACTTTGACCTCAGTCTTTTTGTACCACATTGTCCATGTACAGGATTATACCACTTTGCCCTCAGTTTTTATGGACAACCTCGGGTCTTTTTGTACCACATTGTCTATGGACATAATATATATAAGATACCTAGTTATGGACATTTGAAAAAATGGTACCACATAAGCTTCCACTGGGCTGTTGAATTTTCAAAGTACCACATCAGGAATTCAGTGGTACCACATTAGAAAAGTACCACATTTGCATCAAATGTCCGTCCGTCCGTCAACTTTTCCTTTAAAACGCTGAACGGCCCAGTAGATAATGACCAAATTTGGTCAGTAGCATCTTTGGGGGAAGGGGAAGAAATTTTGTATAAATGGTAGATGTGGCCCCCTGGGGGCTGAGGGGCGGGGTCCAATAGGGGAAATATAGCAAATTCTTTAAAATCCTGCTTCTTCTATAAGAATGAAAAGATTTGTTCCATATTAAGTATGAATCATCCTAGGGTGAAGGGGAACCGATTATGTATAAACCGTGGGTCTGGCCCCCTAGGGGCCTGAGGGGCGGAGCCCAATAGGGGAAATATAGCAAATTAGTCTTTAAAATCCTTCTCCTTCTGTAGGAATGAAAAGATTTGGTCCATATTTGGTGTAGGTCATCCTTGGGTAAAGGGGAACCAATTTGTATAAATGGTGGATGTGGCCCCCTGGGGACTGAGAGGCGGGGCCCAATAGGGGAAATATAGCAAATTCTTTAAAATCCTGCTTCTAATATAAGAATGAAAGGATTTGTTCCATATTAAGTATCAATCATCCTAGGGTGAAGGGGAACCGATTTTGTATAAACCGTGGGTCTGGCCCTCTAGGGGCCTTATGGGCGGGGCCCAATAGGGGAAATATAGCAAATTAGTCTTTAAAATCCTTTTCCTTCTGTAGGAATGAAAAGATTTGGTCCATATTTGGTGTGGGTCATCCTTGGGTAAAGGGGAACAAATTTTGTATAAATGGTGGGTATGGCCCCCCTGGGGGCTGAGGGGCGGGGCCCAATAGGGGAAATATAGCAAATTCTTCAAAATCCTTGTTCTCCTGTAGGAATGAAAGGATTTGTTCAATATTTGGTCAGAAGCAACCTTAGGGGGAGGAGGAGGAACCAATTTTGTACAAACCGTGGGTCTGACCCCCAAGGCCAAATAGGGGAAACATAGCAAATTAGTCTTTAAAATCCTTGTTCTTCTGAAGGATTGAAAGGATTTGTTCCATATTTAGTCTGAAGCATCCCTGGGTAAAGGGGAACCAATTTTGTATAAACGGTGTGTGTGGCCCCCCTGGGAGCTGAGGGGCGGGGACCAATAGGGGAATTATAGCAAATTATTCTTTAAAAACCTTATTCTGTCGGAATGAAAGGATTTGGTCCATATTTTGTGTGGAGTATCCTTGGTAAAGGGGAACAAATTTTGTATAAACGGTGGGTGTGCCCCCCCCCCCCCCCCCCCCTGGGCCCGGAGGGGCGGGCCCACCAGGGGAAATAGAGGTAAAACTTTTAAAATCCTTCTTCGACCATCGGGATTAAGGGATTTTATCCTAATTTGGTCTATGGCCAAAGGGATTCAATTCTGTATAAGCAGTGGGTGTAGTCTCCGAGGGGGCAAAAGAACGGGGCCCGATAGGGGAAATAAAGGTAAATCTTTAAAATCCTTCTTCTACCATAGGGATGAAGGGATTTCTTCCCAATTTGGTCTGGAGCATCCTTGGGCCAAGGGGACTCAATTTTGTATAAACAGTGATTGTGCCCCCCCCCCCCCCCCCTGGGGGCAGATTGGCGGGGCCCATTAGGGAAAACATAGCAAATTCTTCAAAAACCTTCTTCTGTACGAATGACAGGATTTTGTCCAAATTTGGTATGAAGCATCCCTGGGTGAAGGGGAACCAATTTTGTATGAACGGTGTGTTTAACCCCATGCAAGCAGAGAAGCGGGGCCCAATAGGGGAATTAAAGGAAAAACCTTTAAAATCCTTCTTCTACCATAGGGATTAAGGGATTTTATCCTAATTTAGTCTGGAGCATCCTTGGGCCAAGAGGACTCAATTTTGTATAAGCAGTGGGTGTGGTCTACCAGGGGGCAGAAGGGCGGGGCCCAATAGGAGAAATAGAGGTATAACCTTTAAAATCCTTCTTCGACCATCGGGATTAAGGGATTTTATCCTTATTTAG
The DNA here is from genome assembly GCF_002113885.1 of Mizuhopecten yessoensis. Classification (NCBI taxonomy): domain Eukaryota; kingdom Metazoa; phylum Mollusca; class Bivalvia; order Pectinida; family Pectinidae; genus Mizuhopecten; species Mizuhopecten yessoensis. Next base: position 531,718 of record NW_018408703.1, read on the forward strand.
TCTGGAGCATCCAATTTGGTATAAACAGTGGGTATGGCCCCCTAGGGGCATAGGGGTGGGGCTCTGTTTGAAGTTTGTTCTTGCTATATCTGAAGTACTGGATGGATCTTTCTGAAAATTCATATGTACTTACATCTTTACTTCATACCAATTATTTTAAACACATTCAGGTGAGCGATACAGGCCTTCTGGGCCTCTTGTTTCATAAAGTATTGGATGGTTATTTCTCAAATTTCTCATAGGTTCCCTCTCATTTCTAGTTATGCATATCATTTTTTGGGACTGATCAAGAAACAAAATGGCCGACAGGCAGCCATCTTGAATTTGATATTGTAAGCGCTGTTTCCCAGAACTTATTGGAGGGATCATTTTTCAAATTTCACATGAAGGTTCCCCATGATCCCTTGTTATGTATATCATTTTTGGGGACTGATCACAAAACCAGGAGGGCCAATAGGCAGCCATCTTGAATTTGAGAGTAAATTTGTAATCGCTGTTTTTCAAAAAAGTTCTGGGGGTGTCTTTCTAAAATTTTACAATGGTTCCTATACTGAACAAAAAAAGAAACGCACACTTAAATTATGCAATCAATAGCCTATGATATTTTGGGAAATTTGTACAAAATTTTATATCAATATTAAGTCTACTCTTTACAATACTGTAGAAGAAAAGAAAAGTCTGTGTGACGTCACTCGTGTCATCAGTAGTTACTCAAAGTGGGATCCCCGCGAAAAACAAAAAGACACTTCAGTACCTGGTGTGGGCACCTTTTGCTCGAATCCCTGCACGGATTCTCATATGCGTTGAATTCATGAGAACATTTATTTGCCTTAAGGGAATGTTGTTCCATTCTTGTGTTAATGCTGCCATCAACTGGGCGCGGTTAGTTGTTTTTTTTTTTGACGTTTCCTAATACGCCTGTCCAGCTCATCCCACATATGCTCAATGGGAGACATGTCGGGGCTATATGGGGGCCATTCCAGAGGCTGAACGTTGTTTGCCGTGAGAAAATCACGACAGACTCTGGCAACATGGGGTCGAGTATTGTCTTGCTGGAAAATTAGGTTATGACATCTGAGAAGTGGAAGGACATGTGGTTGGAGGATCTGGTCTCTGTATCGAACGGCATTGAGGTTTTGATCGATGACCACTAAGGGGGATTTTACTCCATGGGAGATGCCTCCCCAAACCATTACAGAAGCACCACCAAATCTATCGCGTTCAACCACGCAAGCGTCGGCGAAATGCTCACCGCATCTTTGATATACCCTTTTTCTTCCGTCTGAGCAATACAGACATAATCTAGACTCGTCGGTGAACATCACACGCCTCCATCGACGCATCCCAAACATATTTGGGCCATGTCTGCCCATCCAGTCAAGACGCCCTTGCCGCCTCCGTGGTGTCAGAGGTGGCCCGACATAAGGTCGGCAGGCAATGATTCTCTCGGCACGCAAGCGGTTCCTGGCAGTTTGAGGACTAATGGGTCTGCCATGAGTACCTAAGGTATGCGATGCAATCTCTACAGCAGTCTTGAATCTGTTGCGCAAGTGCGACAATCGAATCGCCCTGTCTTGTCGTGCGGTCGTTACACGCTAACGACCGCTCCTGGGACGATCGGAAACTAACCCAGTAGCACGGAAACGTGTACAGAGACGGTTAATTGTACACGGGTCAACACCAAACTGCCGTGCGACAGCAGTTTGGCTATGACCATCCATCAACATCGCAATTGCTCTACCCCTCTGAATTTACGTTAAGCGTGGCATCTGCGGCGAAATCAAAATGCCAATGGGGAAAATTAATGTGGCTGAACTTAGAGTATCCGTTGTGATTATTTGTTTGACAAACTCCGGGCTTGGTTTGATCACGCCGCGTGATTTGAACTAAAGAAGCTCACAAAGTCACACAATGACATCGTCACGCTTGGCTGATTTTAGGGTAGATTGTTGAGAAGGGAGATCGTTCTTGATATAATATTCCATTATTTCCTTACAGCTAAGGTGTACTGCAGAGGAGGAGTGGGGGGGGGGGGGGACTTTGTGCGTTTCTTTTTTTGTCAGTATAGTTCCGCATTTTGGAAATGGTTGGAAAACCAAGATGGCTGGCAGGTGGTCGTATTGATTTTTTTTTTTATCTCTATTGCTTAAAACGTATTGGAGGGATCTTTCTCAAATTTCACATAAGGGTATCGGCCGGCCATCTTGTTACAGTTGCAGATTGTTATCGCTATTTCTCAGAAAATACTGAAGGAATTTTCCTCCTTGATGTGCATGTTAACATTTGAGGTTGATCAAAAGATTGATTAAGATGGCGGACAGGCAAACTGATCAAACAGAGAAAAGGACGAACTGACATCGAACTAATAGAGATAGTTCAATGGTGGGCGCCAAGATTCCTCTGGGATGGTTTGGGTTAGTATTGTTTAATGTCCTATCAACAGCTATGGTCATTTAAGGACGGTCTTCCCTGTGTGGGGAGGCTGTCTTTTGATGTTTTTAAACCAATCTTACCAAATATTTGCAAAAAAACCATACTCGAATAGATTGATGCATATCTTCAATATTGTATTGAGAATGACAAGTGTCTATGGACAATCAGATGTTTCCATATTTGACCTGCTAAAGCAGAGGTTAAACACGATGTTTAAGAATGTTAAGAGTACTAGTTCAATTATTCATCATCAACACTAAAGCTATAAAACATTTTAAACTCGGTAAAGTCAACTAAAACATTATATCTTTTGGGTAGTTGCAGTTTAACTCGAAAAAAATAAAAATATTCTTAAATACAACAGTGTTTCTTTACCGTCTGTAATCACAAGCTGATCAACAACACTTTGTTGCTTCATCACTCAGACCCGAAGGTGAACTTTACTGGCGAAAGAAAAAATAATACACACATAACAAGATTCTTGATTTTTTTTTCTTGTTGTGGTTAGTCGTTTCGTCCTTTTTTACATCAATGAAATGTGTTTCAACTTACAAATTATTATTAACAATTAAAACAAATGTGTGACAAACCGACAGTTTCCTAGCGCGTTAACGATTGTTTAAATGTTACGTCATTTGGTGCAAAAATGTAGAATCTTATTTACCCTCTGTCAGTGTTATACACAAACAAGAAACCGCCAATGGCGATATTGCCGGATTCAGTCAATTTTCAACATAATTGCATACATTCTTCAACTACAGTACACTTCAGGTGGTTTGGTACTGAAACCCCGCGTGGGCGACAGTCGTCGCGCAGGCGAAAGGGATTAAAGCCACTCGGCGNCTAATGTGCTATAGCTCCCACTGACAGTCTATAATCTAGGACGACTGAATTCTGTCATTTTAACTGTATTCACTAGTATTTTATGAGATATAAATGGCAGGAAAAATATACGCAACCACATCAAATCATCCGAAACTAATTGCTCTGTGTAAAACATCGGCAAACTAGCCTGTTTACATGTGGCTAGAACCTACCGTACGGCATCGTAAACGATGTTAACTGCCTATCTGTTCTATTATTCATATGCACGGTCACTTAGTTTGATGAATAACGATAGTTACAGAGAATGAGAATTACGTAATTCTTGGTACGTGTCCACAAACCATTTTCAAAAAGAACACACCCACAGGCAACAAGATAGTTTTGCACAACATGTCAATCAATCGCATGCAACTATATGCAACATTGTATCTACATAATGTAGTTCATCAGTCATGTTGGCAGTACTACCCACACGATGAAAAAGATACAATGTTGCACATAATACCAAAGGTTTAGAAAACAAGGGACCCTAGTGTACGAGTTTGTTAAGACCGGGAAAATTACGAAAGAGTCCCTAAATGCAACATCAGTGGCTAGGGCGCACCGAAGGTGTATGCGCATCGACCATTGGTTGGCGTGCGATTAATTGACATGTTGAAACAAACTTGTGGGCGTGTTCTGCTTTAATCAGGGTTTGTTGACCGCTACTGTTTGGAATGTAAAAAAAAGTACTCTAAAAGTTAACTACTCTCTACGTTTAATTACAAATGTGCAAATAAAACTTTGAATTTGAATTTAATCAAAAGGATTTTTGTTTTCATTTGAAAAGATTGCACATCTATTTTACAAAAAAAAAAAACACACTAAAAGTTATTCTTCTGGTTTTGATCGAAGATGATAATAGACCAATTTAAAATACTTCCCAGTAATACTGCGTCTGCGAATCGCAGAGGGGTCTGCTGAAAAAGGTTACAATCATCGTAGTTTAACAAAATGTCGGTGAAATGTTGAACGAATTGTAATACTAAAATAGCTGACAATAGAATACGCAATTCGTTGAAATAGGCCTTTTGTGTACTTCAATTTGTATTAAAATACATGTCAAACTTGTGTGTACATGTTTACATTAAATACTTGATGTGCATCATTTACGATTATTGACATATTCTTATTATTTGTGATGTTTTATGGATTCCTTTGTGATGTGTAATGATTGTTTATCCAATATAATAGGGCTGTCACAATATATCGGAAACCTGATATATCGCAATACAATACAATATAAGCTTTCTCACATCTCACATAAATGTATACATAATTTGTGAATGTAACGATATGTAAGGTAAACAACGTACCAGAAGAAAAGCACAAACCCTACCCCACGCTACAGCTGAAAAAAGTATGCCGCGGATAATTGCAATAATTTAAACATCACCCCCGGGCCTGTACGTGTCGGGGGACCTTTTTGATGACACGTATCACGTGCTATTTAAGTTTTTGTTTACTTAACATTTACTCCAACTCAACGTGTCAAGCGTATAAAGTGTGTCACACGTTACTAATTTCACCACATCGACACTAACTTCACAATGAGAATGTCTAGTCGGAATTTAACTCGTGAGTTTTCCAACTTTTTAGTTAACTTTCCAGCCGACAACGCTTTTCTTGTCGTGCCACGGTCGCGTATACATGTCGAGGGTAGAATAAGGGTAGGTGAGTCTTATAGTGTTCAGTGGGGTAGGAAATCAACTGAGACAGATGATGCTGTTGTGTTAGAAGAAGGAGAATATACGACCTTAACGAAGTCCCTTCAAACAACCACAACATCCAGAAAGCCCCCTGCAAAACGACGAAAAACTACACCATCCAACCCTCAGCCGAAAAGATCTGCACCATCCAACCCTTAGTCAAAATCAATGGTAAGTCAATATGTAATTTAAGAAAGATGTAAGACCAACCTTTATTTATTTGCGTTTCCTATCAATTCTAACAGCTTTCGGCAAAATTACTGCGTGTGTGAAACTCATCCAAACGGTTAATTTCGTTCGGATGAAAAGAAATAAATATTGACCTTGTATCACCTTGAAATTATCAGAATTTATTATGCATATCCGTAATATAAAAATATATCTTCATCATGGTTCAAATACAAAATAGTAAAAAACTTCCGCTCGCATCTAAGGATACAAATAAAACGTTAATATGATAAAACTTATATAACATTACAAGCACTATGGTGCATTATATGGTAAAATAATAATAAAAATTATTTGCTGGGGGCTTTCTGCACGTTGTACACAAATCATAGTTCTTTAAGGTTATATATTGGACCTTACATTAATTTCCATATCATGTGAGATTCGTGAAACGATTTTTTATGTTTTTAAGTTGTTTTTTAATTAAGAGATCCTCTGGTGAGCTAAAATTAAAAAATCGTGACGAGTTTCATATATGGAAAGTAAACTTGGATAAGTCCGTGACGTCATGTACAGTGTACTTTTCCTAGGCGTGACGTCACAATTGAAACAATTTAAGCTTACAGCCAATATCACAGGACTGATAGGTCATATTATATGGGTTAATACTAATAAAAATATGACATAGAGGATATTTAATGGTGTCTTCAGTAACAATAAATATATATCACGAGTGTGGCTAATATTTTGATATTTTTCACTAGTGCGCAGCACCAGTGAAAAATATCAAAATATTAGCGAAACGAGTTTTGGTATGGTCTGTCTTTATGTAATACCTGTGAAACTGGGGACCAATCATTACCTAATGTCATAGTTAACTGTTCATGGAAATTCTCGAATTAGCTTTTAATAATCGTTTGTAACGAAATTAGCAACCCTAAAAAAACACGTCTCGTTCCCGCCAAAATGGCACGACTCTTTAACATTTTCAAATGAATTTAGGCATACTCAATACCATTTTCTGAATTATGTACTTATGTACGTTTCGGAATAAATGTGTTTTTTTTGTATATACAATGTACGTTTCTTTTACATTTTTGCTCTGTGAAGCCAAGTTTGAACACAGTTACCAATTAGCATTCCGGAGACTATGATTAAATGACATACACAATTTGAATTTTCATTAATTATATACATATGTACTTGTCCGTAATATGGACTGTTCTGTATATGTGATGCTGCTAGCTGTTTACATAAATGCTCTATCTATACATATCCTTTTCCAATCCATATCCGCCCGACACGCGCCATTTCAGAAACTAGTAGCGTACACGCTGCATATCTGTCTGTAAAAAAATAATTGCTATTCTGTTAAAAGGTGTTAACTATTTAAGGTAAAATGTGATCATAGTTAAGCTCAATTTCTATCAGTTTTATCTGTTATTGCTGATACTTATGATAGTATAGAGTACTATATGATTCAAATGTAAATGAACTTATGTCTATGAGAAAATTGAGAAAATGAAAGTGAGAACGCTGCTGAAAATAGGCATTTCATATGCTTTTAATACTTCCATTTAAAAAATCACGCCTACATAAGACATTGCTGGATCGAATCTTGGTCAAAACGGCCTCACTGTAAAAAAGGCCCTAACGAAAATGGCCCCACTTTATTATTGAATCGTGTTTAAATACAATTTGATTTTAAATAAACTTAGTATTCATTTTAATTCTAATCAGATTATTGTTACTTATGTTTAGTGAATATAATAAGAGGATGTCAGCCAACAATTATAATGTAATTATAACGGGACGTATATATATGAACATAACAATTATAATATAAGTATAACGGGACGTATATATATAAACATAACAATTACAATATGAGTATAACGGGACGTATATGAACTTTAACGTATATTTCAATAAATAGCTAGGTATAACGGGACGTATATACTGTATAAATGAACATTGATGCACATGTATTTGAATTTAAATAAAATGTATTGCATAAATACTACACAAGAGGATTGGAGCAAGTTATCACAACTTTCCGCTCCATAATACAAGTACACCTATGCAAAACTTAGCAACGGCCTAATAATAAATAGCACATAATATATTCACCATAGTATAAGAAAAGCTGAAAAATAGGAGAGTAGAAAAGGAGTCAGAGATCAGAAAAAAAGATACTGATAGATCAATTTGAGTATTACAGTGCAGGAGTCAACAGCTAGGTATAGATGACACTATATATTGACCTGTATTTACGCAAACTGTATCAACATTTTTGAACATGCTTTCAAATAACGTTGTTTGATTTTATATCTAACAAAATATCACCAAACAAAAGGCTTTCTCATGTTAAATTGGTAAGCCATATCAAATGTTGAAACACTTATTTTCTTTGTACATCATACTTTGGACAATAGAAAATAAAATGTTTAGCGTCCTCCATATCATGTCCACATCTACAGGATGGACTGTCAATACGATTGACATGGAATAAAATATGCTATTTAATAAGTTTTTTTATTCTCGCTAAATTAAACACTGAAGTAGAAAACAATGCCATTGCAAAGATATTTGTCGATCATGCTTCGGTATGACCTTTCATCGCGTGACGTCACAAGTGTGACACGCCCGCGTCAGATAGGTAACGTATAGAGAGATTACTTTATACATACAGTATATACCTCATAATTCACGTTCAGTAATGCGAAATTTGTACCCGAAGGTAGTTTAAATACATATGTATGGTCCGATGTTCAAAGAATTAAGTAATCAGAATTCCTGTTTTTAGTCCCCTACCCGTGAAACCGGCGGGACTATAGGTTTTGTCTGCGTCCGTCTGTCCGTCTGTCCGTCGCCAAAATCTTGAGGTTAAAGTTTGGGTTAAAGTTTTGTAAAGGCTCACCGTTCCCTTAATAATAGTGTTAGAATGCTGATTTTATGTACAGAGGTGTTTTAGGGATCTAGCATTAATGCTGTGGATTGAAAATGGAAAATAATTATTTATTTTTAATTTTTGATATGTTTTGTACTTAACTATCTCGGCCAACATTTGCAGGTTAAAGTTTGGGTTAAAGTTTTGTAATGGCTCACCGTTCACTTCATAATATTGTAAGGATGCTGATTTTATGGACAGAGGTTCTTTAGGGGTCTAGCATTGATGTTGTTTAGTGAAAGTGAATAAACAATTCTTGTTTTTTTGGGGTTTTTTGGACATGTTTTGGATTTGGACTATCTTGGCCAAAATCTGAAGGTTAAAGTTTGGGGGGCCGGTAGGGGACATGTATTAATTCATCAATACCCACAGAATGCTTGTTTAACTTAAAACGTCATAACAGTTCATAAGCTTCAATCCACTTTTTTCTTTAAATATTCCGTAAATTATTATCATTATTATAATAACTATTTCAATTATATGATTATCATATGTACTGTGTAATATAAAATATTGTACCCTATCACATGTGATATAAACTATATGGAAATTAAACATTAACATCGACGCATATTTTCTATGTTTTAATCTGTAAGTAATATCACTGTCGTTAACGTTAAGTATCACATCGTATTTACACACGACAGTTTTATCGTGCTTTCTTTGTTCTATTTGATAGTATTTTACCTCCATAAACGGTTCGTCTGTGAGCTACAATGTATGTAACTGTATAGGATCTTGTATTCATTACCTATCATGTTATAGGGTCATTATCGTTGTAATATATATAAATGTATTTATTGTTATGATGCCATTGTATCATACTTTTACACTTTAGGTGCATTTCAGTGTAATATGCTGTCTTTTGAGAATGTATGTCATTTTGTCGTACTGCCCGATTAATGAGTTATAATGTCATTGTACATTATGCATCATATTGTCTTTGACTATCATTGTATACATGAATCATTGTAAATTTGTAATATACTTTATCTTTTGTATGTCATTGCATATCAACTCTCCGATGTGTCTTACACAAGGAATAAAATGATCTAAATCTGAATCTGTACCGTTTAGAACATAAATTAGTCTATATATAGTCCCACATATCTTGTTTTATTGTATATATACACTAGCAATACAGTCAACATACTAAGTATGACTAGTTCCCTATGAAATTTATCGGGCTTTGTGTCTAGTTAAAATGTTTGAATTACATTTGTATTGAAAATGAGAATAAGGCATGTCTGTGGATGAGAAATTTATTATTTTCCACAAAAATGCTGTTACATTAGATTTTAATTAAACACAAGGTATAAATGAATGACAACTTCACATGACACTTGCTAGGACAATTAAATCAGCAATGAAAATAACACCCGAAAAATGTGTACTAGTTTCACTATAAGATTTTTTAACGTAAAAAAATCATACATAGAAAGCATATTAATACAACGTATAAATGTATGAAATTAGGTTTAATATAAATTCCATTCCCCCTCTTACCCACCCTACTGGAATGATCCAATCATGTTATCATAGGTGTATCTCATAGACAAATAATTGATGTTATATACAATTGTTCAATAAATTAGTGCATAATCCAACATTGTAACCAAGCATACTATTGTCTCATGTTCCTAGCATGTTTAAAAGTATCCTGTAATTGGCTCGAGATTTACATTCACAACACAAGGACAGAGTTCGGCTTCCATTCAATTTTCACAAAAACTCAAAGTTCATCTAAAAGCTGTTGGCACTCCTGGGTCTGTATTTGTCTGTGAAAATGATCTATACTCAAGTTTCTCGATCTTCCCGGGAAAAGTTTCTTCGGGAGATTTCCCGACGCCCGTCCGTCTATCGCTTCAACAATTGGCACTACTTTGAAGTTGTGGTCGATAAATGTGTTGCACACCTCCCTAGTGAGCCTTTCTCTCCAGAAATCCTGGACGAACGTCATAAGTTCGGCCTTGGTGCTAGGCTCTCGTTTCGCCACATCCCGTTTTAACATGTTCCACACCATCTCAATTGGGTTGAGGTCACAACTCTCTGTAAAAAAATATCAAGATATTAAAATGAAATCGTTGCATTGAGTAATAATAGCTTTTTTGGTGGGTTTTTTCAGGTTCTAATTCTATTTTAAGTTAAAGAAAAATACGTTCATTATGATATGCGTTGAACAGAATAATTCATATAGAACTTCTGACAAAAAAACCGATTTCATTTCTATGTGTCCTTCGCACACCACCGATTTTTTTTATAATAATTGAATTATTACAAAGTTAACTTGTTTTTAGAAATGTCGGGTGCTTACCGGCGGGCCATTTCCACCAATTATGTTGTTTGCGGTCATGAAATCACGTGCATGTAGGGATGTATGCTTCGGATCATTATCTTGGACGAAACGGTGACCATCCGCAAACTTCCTACGAATGAAGGGGAGAAGACTGTTCCCTAAAATCTCCCGAGTGTAAAAGGTCTTCTCCATAATCCCCTCAAATATCAGAAGTGGGGTCTTGCCGCGGCGACTAATCCCACCCCATAGATGTATCTTCAATGGGTGCTTTGGTTTGGGTTGTCGTGGGGAAATTCCATTTATTGGTCGGTAGCACACAGTTTTGTTGTCATGCAACTGAATCGTTGATTCGTCTGTAAAAATGGCATTATCGAAATGTTCGTTGGTGGTGATTAGTTCCCGACAAAAATCAGTCCGCTTCACTTTGATGGCATCACGAATTAGCTGGCAATATCTCGGTTTAGCAGAGGTCCACCCAGCAGTCTGGACAGCCCTCCTCACAGTACTTTTGCTAACTGTAAGTCCTCTTTCCGTCAGAACCTTGGCTATGTCTGTCGCTGAAGTTGTGGGGTCGTTCTGAAGTATGTTTCCAATACACTCCAGGTGTTCTTCAGTGATATCGGCAAAGGCAGCCTGTTGTCTCTGAACCTGTACCACGTCTCTAAAAGAACCTGTCTGGTATGAATGTATCAAATACCGAACATTCCGGATAATCACTGTCCTATCAATTTCACGAATGTGGCGCAAAATCGCAAATGGTTTCCACCCAATCCTGTGCTTGTCGACAATATCAAGTTTGAGCTCGTGAGACAACTTTGTGCAGCGAGGCATCTTTCAGAATGAAGCTTGATCTTGGTCAAAGCATAACCGAGTATGGATCTGTGACGTAATGTTTATTATACACAATATAGACAGTATAATCCCTTTTAACGATAACTAACGGTACAAATAATAACAAGTGTCGTTTTGTTATTTAATTAATGGAAATGTTTCACCTGTATACAACAGCTGTCATTCTAAAACTTATTAACAATAGACAGTATATTTCGATACCCGACCCCTACCTCCACGAGACCATCTCTAACTAAGTAGCTGTCAATCTAAAACTTATAAACAATAGACCGTATAGAACGACACCCCACCCCCTACCTCCACAAGACCAAGTCTCGCGACTAATTATATCACACACACCGCCCCCTCAGGTGTGGATGCTGTATGGGTGGCTGGTACCAGCCGCACATGTGTGAACATTTTGTTACGTGTGCTTACCTTTGGAATGTCATCTACAGCTGTACTAATCGCATGGCAATCGAAGGATTTTGAAGTTTCATTTCTCGAATCGACAAAGGAAATTAATTTCATCAAGGAACTGTAATAATGTTCTATGAAACTTATCGCTGTTCCTGTTAACGCAATGTAAAAGATAAAAAGAAAATAATTGTATAAGACAATGTAACTAATAGTGCCATCCCTGGCATAAAATGTTAATGATAAATCGATGCGTTGATTTGGTATGTAATGTATTAAGAATTGTGTATGTTTTAAACGAGAGGGTAAAATTCAGTGTGTACAAGTATGTGCAAAAAGTATATGTAATATGACTTATTGTACGTACGGGTGCATGTTCATGTTGGTTAGAGTACATTATGAGGGTTTATGGCCGGGTAGATGGGCACACTTATTATCTTATTTACTAAGGAAATATCAAGCTATTTTATTATATTATCAAATAACCGGGGATATGTGAAGAAGTTGATTTGGTCTTCAATTTTTTGTATCTTACGTTGAAATAGTGTCTCATAGGTCAACTAGGCCGGATAATAGTTACCATTTTTGTCTCAACCTGTAACTTTTCATTGTGAATAGATATGTGACACTTTAATAAAATAAATTATTATCATTATTATAATAAATATTTCAACTATATTCGTTCTAAGGCAATGATAGGACACAGACCATGAAAGTGATTTAAAGAGCTATTTAGTCAAGTGAAAACCTGAAAATCGAGTCGATTCTGAATATATATATGTCCTAACGAAAGTTTTCGTAGTTGATAATGACCTGACACCAATGTCCAGTTTTTATCATTTGGGAAAGCCATCGATAAAAATAGCTACGGCAGAAACAGCGCAATATCCGGGCCTTTCAGTGAGAGGTTTACATGTACAGCACTATGCTGTCGACCGACAACATAGTGTTAGTTATGAGTCTGTGTACACAGTACATTGAAAGTCAAAATAAAATTATCGTTATATACACCTCCAATGAAAATGCGACTGTCCTTAACGAAGAATTAACCGTATTTTCGGTAATATTTTTGCGATAATAATAAATAATTATTTTTTTACTTGGCATTTTTGATACAATCCCACATTCTTTTGTATTTCACCATCATTTATTTATGTTTAAACAAATAGATAAAATTACAGAAGTCAATTGGAGGGTAAAATAATTCATAAATATGATTTACAATTATGTCTCATCTAAAAATCGTAGCTGTACTGTACACGTATACAGTGATTATTTGACACAATAGAAGATAAATCAATACATATGCGATAATAATAAAGATTAAATGTCCCATTGTTTTTATTAGATGTTATAATAGTAATAGTTGGACTTGAATTTCCAACACAACGTCAGTCTCTCCGGGTTTCGGGGAAAGAGTTTTTGTAGTTTTATATTCCACCGATCGTGACGGAGTTCCATGTAATTAATTAGAATGTCATGCCCGTACATGGACATATATGTGTGGAAATGTCGTAACGATAGACGCATATATACAACACAATGTATATACATGTAGGCCTTATGTAATTTTAATACGTTATGCTCGGAAGTTATGTATATATCGGTTTCTTGTCTTATTCGGACATGAGGGTGGGTTTACACAACTAATTTACATATTCATATAGGTATAATATAGTCACCTTAGCCTGACACACGTGTATTCTAACATGTTATACTATCCGTCATTTTATACATGTATATCTTCTATCCTCAAAAGACAATCTTCAACACAGTTCAGTTTAAATTATACTTTTTTTACTTTTCAGACTAAGAAAGCCTGCAAGACAAAACCGGCAGCAAAAACACTAATAAGGATTGACTGCGAGGAAGAGAGTGGTGATGATGATTCAGCTTCCGAAATGGACACTGTTGCCGAACAGCCGCAGATGTCGGATGACCACAACCCTACCTCTGTAGTTTCACTTTCAACCTCTGCCCCGCCTTCTCTCGCTTTACCAATTCTGACTTCCGCCGCTACATCGGCGTTCCCATACTGTACTGCCAATACTTCCGCCTTACCCCCTCTCACCTCTACCACTTACCCAACTCCCTTCTCTCCTCCGTTCACCGATGTCTCTACCGCTCCCCCCTGCATGACCTCTACCGCTTACCCAACTTCCTTCTCTCCTTCATTCACCACTGTCTCTACCGATCTCCCCCGCATAACCTCTACCGCTTACCCAACTCCCTTCTCTCCTCCATTCACCGCTGTCTCTACCGCTCTCCCCCGCATGACCTCTACCACTAACCCAGCCATCTTCACTAACAATAGTGATCACTTCGCTGCTGCAAGCATCCCCATCCATACTCCTGTTCCGTCTTATCCCATCCTAACGTCCCCTGTGTCTAGGCCTACAAACGAAATTGAGGAGGACCTAAGAACCACGCCGGTGCCGGAGGATAGGCGTTTGTTCATTGTTCTTGGTAGAAAATTAGATGCTCTCAATAAGAGACAGGACACAATTGATCTAGCCATGCGGCGGATGGAGACGAAACTGGACACGGTCATCCAAATTCTAAGTCAACCGCGGGAAATGAATACCAACACCAGTCCTCCAGCTTCACCGGTTAATTTCCTAGGGCCCCTACCTGACCTTCCGGAAGAGAGCGAGGAGACAACCTTTCTGACAATCCTGCACAATATAGATTTACGGTGGGTGAAATTAGGAAAATCTATGCGCATAGCACTGGGCCAGGCAATTTCGCCAAAAACATAGTGGTTAAGATTTTCCCTGAACTATTCACCAGCAGCAACATCCGACTTGGATATTCTTACTTTGGTGGCGGAGTTTTGGCCAAGAAGGAGCTAGACCCCGTCAGGAAGACCTACCTGGAGCGGTACGTGCTGTTTTTTCATCCAGAACTGCGCGACCAAAATATATGGAAAGACAGCATTGTTCCCAAGGTCAACGAGTTTTTAAGAAGGGGATCAAAGAAGGCAGCTACCGAACTTTAGACAATTCCGGATGGATAATATAATCAAAGACACTGAAACAAGGACATTGGAGAGGCTAAAAAAATGTGTAAAAATTTAAAAAAAAAGTTTTATTCATTGTGTTTTAATTTGGATTTTTATATTTGTTTTCGAAATTAAGATCGACCCTAATTACTAAAAGAAAAAAAATCTGTATGCTGGGTATTTCATTTCGCTCTTCGAACAATCAGGTTTATAGGAACTGTTGTGCCGCTGTGATGTTTGCGCTTACCTATTTTTGTGTTGATTTAGTAAACGTATATGCAAGTTTCATATTGACATTATCAGGTCATACGCACCGGTGGCCAAGTGCACGGTGTCTAGTGCCAAATTTAGTTTGTATCAATATTAAAATAAATGTACTTTTAATCTATCATTGACTTCATATGAGAATCATTTTGTATAACATTTTCATTTACAAAAATATATTTACAACGTGCATACTGTAATGATACCAAATGCTGTTTTCCTCATGTTTACTAATGAGAAGTTTTGGCAAAGGTATATAAGACGTATTCGCTGAAACTTAAACATTTGATAAATACGATAAATAATTAAAGCACAAAAAACTTCATTAAGTCAGCTGCTATTTTTAATTGAATTTATCACTTATTTAAATTAAGTTCGAATTGGTAAGGTAGTTAGAATAGAGAAATTTATGATTGCAGAGAAATTCCAAAATTTTACTATTTTTAGATTTATTATAGTGTATACTACTTTATATTTTGGAAGATAAATTTTGATAAATGATGTTTATACTTCTGGGTGGGTTTGTATGTGTATGTCTGTATTCGTAATATGAGGAGACACAAATATATATGTTTTAAATTGTGTGGGGTCAATACATCGTCTATTGAATTTTAATGCTTTTCATGTCTTTTAATTTAATAAAAAAAATCCTATGTTGTGCTGATTATGACTTGTAATACTGATAATAAAATAATAAAAAATGGGGCTCGCGAAAGCAGGGTCCACGTTCCTGAGCCCTGGGTACACATAAACCAAATTAGTGTAGCAGATGCTTTCTTTGTTATATGTACATATTCAAATTTTTTTTATTTGTTGTTGCATTTATCATATTAAATGTAACTAAATTTTTTTTTTTAATTTTTTTTTATCATTTTATTATACTATATGATGTATTACTTTTTTGTTCACTGATATCTTTGTACTTGCGTGTTTATTCGTATTGCAGAGTTATCTGCTCTTGTGAGCAGGTATTGATTGTTACGTCATCGGTTATGAGAGTAACGTCATAAATGTTTGAGAAAACGACGTAATTTTCTCACACAAACTAAGCACGTAACAATCAATACCTGCTCACAAAGACGGAATACATACTTTTATCTACAATACATTATATATAGATATTTTCTACATATTATCCCGATGTTAAATAGATAAAATGTTAATACATATAGTTCTGGCTATTTTCTGTACAATGTCTGAATATAACAGCCATATATAATCATTGATAGTTTTCTACTTTTTACATAGTTTACGACACTTTATGAGCTTACCTGTTTACTTTGTTACTGACTTTTTCAAGAGCTTTACGTTTCACATAGTTTTCGACAATTTGTTATTTTGTTGATGTTTATACAGGAGTTGAATAAACTGCACTTGTCCCTTTATCGGTGTTGTTTTTCTAACCGTGTCAGTTATAAACCTATATTCACAAAAACACAAACTTAATATTCTGGTTTCTGCAATCGTATATGCTGTTTTGAACGAGTATTTCATGAAATACACAGTTATACATCATGTTACTCCATTCATGTGCTACAGTGTAGGTATACGCCCTACTCATCTGTAATATGCTTACAGAAAACTTTGGAACACTTATTAAATGGTAAGCATACTTGAAGCTTAAGCTCTCTGTACGTAAAATGAATACACGTTAATTTGACGAGTGAAATCATAAATTTGTTCCAGACTTAATTAAATTCAGAATTGTCTTGGTGATGTCAACCCTTAACTGGACTCCCGTACCCTCCCCAAACTTAAACAAATAAATCGGTACCTGCTTGTCGCCTGGGGTCAATAATAAAACAATACATGCAAGAAACAATAAATAATTAATTTAATTATTTATATAACCGATTTTTTTTATATAATAATAGAGCGTTCTCATCTATCTTTTATATTAAAAAAGTATCTGGTAATAATTGCAAAATACATTCGGCTTACGATTTGACACCAACAGATCTCATTCGGTAATCGATATCACAGGGTCTTGACACGTTCCTATGACCCAGAATGAAAGGTATTTTTTTTTTCAGTCTGGGTCATAGGAACGTGTCAAGTCCCTGTGTACGCAATAGCATGTAGATATGCTCAACAAAACAGTCTAATATGGCAATTAATTGATATAGATATATATGTATATCGTTTGAAACATTTACAAATATATTTAACACGTATAAATTTGCATGTAAACGTTAGAAAAGTCAAGTGAATGAGTTGTCGAATCTTGCACCGTTCTATGATATTACTTTTCAGTGCAGCGGCCGGTATGGACAGCTTTCAAGCATTTGTAATGTTCTTCATTTTACCCTCTTGTAATCATAAAAAACATTATAGTTCACGAAAATGTGGATAAGTACATATTCAACTTAACATTCAAGTCATGACACATGGTTTGAAACATGTACATGCAATGTAAATTTTACATTTTCATATACCTGTATGCGTAATCTTAGGTTGACAATGCGCGCACACAAGTCTCTGAAAAAGATTCAATGTTGTAGACTGCTTCTGAAAACAAGGCGACACGACCTAAACGTTCTATCGACCAATCGACGAGCCATATACAGTGAGTGACACGCTGAAACAACCGTTCGGTTTGTGGGCGTGCTTTTTTTGAACACGGCCTGTTGACGCCGTAACGATTTTGATAGTATATAAGATCGTTTATGCGTTCTCAAGCCGTTACTCAGACAACAAGTAAGAGGGACATGCATTCTTTTAAATCATCACTGATGAACAAACAGAAGCGCATGATTCCGCGCGACCATGGACAAGTGCCCCCCCCCCCCCCCCCCCCCCGTTTAATTTTAATATATAAATTCCATTATATGCATTTTAATGTATCCTAAAACAGGAAATCAATAATTGAAATAAATTATAGTTTTTATGTTTTATGACAACAAAAAAAAAAAAAAAAAAAAAAAATACACTGCAAATAATTTCTGTTTTCATTTATTTTTTTGACATTCCTTGTCCTTCAGCATCCAAATTACCAGGCTTCTATATCCAAACAGGTTGCTCCATGGTGCTTAAGTGCCAGGACGAGAGATTTCATCTGTTAAAGTAAAATTCAAAATTAAAGGGAGATATATATTAATGTATATATATTGGAGCATATTATTCAACCAAAATCAAAGGCTGATAATTTAGGAATTTTCCATTCTATCACTAGTTTTAATAGTAGATATTTCAATATCATCAGTTGATAATTGTCAGTCAAAGATACATTTGTTTTGCAAAAATGTCAATTTATTCACATCTTGTAAAACAATTAATTGTAAATGGGTGACTGAAAACAAAATATCGGCAAATTTATTGTTGTTTCGAACATTGTGCAAGATTCACACAATTCAAGTGGAATATCTTGTTATAAGTGCCCTAGTAATTAAATATTGTTATTGTTTTATCAAAATTTAAGAGAAGGTCATTTAAAATATCCCGACTGCCTCTTATGTAAATACACCCGTGCACGTGCCTCGTTATCGCCAGGCATCACTTCACGGGACTGATCTACTCTACTGTGATCAAATTAAAACAACCCTCTTCTTGACCCTAACTTACCTCATTGTTCTCCGCAGAGCACCCCTCTGAACAAGACAATGTAGCTATAATTGGATAATTGGCGATTTTGATAGCAGGCGGTGTCTGTGTTGACAGTTGACCTTTTGTTCAAACACAAAAGCTCTAATACCTGACCTTGCGATTTTCGGAAATGCAGTCATCCGTTACGTTCTAGTACAGACAGAAAATTTACCTGTAGCAATTGACAATGTCAATTGATTTATTCTCATAAACAATACAGTGTAGAGAATACATATATACAAATGGGTGACAATAATACATAGTGGAACAGAATGGACATTGGTATTGTAAATTAATCATGGCATTAATATCGGTAATAAATTCAGCCAATGATGTCAATTCATGTTGTCTTAGAAACAGTTATCGCCAATTTGTTGTCTATGTCGACAGTAACTTAAATAAAACTCCCTCAACTGCATTTTCGCTAAGAGCAGTTTCAAATCGCCAATCATGTTTTACTTTCGCCATTTGCGCTAGTGGCGACCGCCAGCGCGAGCCCTGAATTCATAAAATAAAATGAAATAAATGTACATTAAATGCTGTTTAGATTTGGATGCTGGTTATTATTCATTTTAAACATCGTTGAAGTTTTTGAAACTTGTTCTCCTATTCTTTTTCATTTGTTTGTGTTATTATATATGCATAATAATTATTATGAAACGGAAGAAATTAAGTTTGTAGTATTTGGTATTGGACGCTGGCATTGAAATAAAATACACGAGTAATGAACATCATCATGTAGAGTGACGAACGTGACAACAACATTAAAGATTCAGATTTGCGTACTGTTATTTTCGTAAGTTTTACATAGTTTCACACCTCAGAATTAATTTAACATCACACGAACACAAACAGGAACACAACGGCAGCTTGATGTAGTCTAATGGATAAGCAACCGATATGGGCTAAATGAGATTTATTGTTTTTAAATATTATTATACATTGAAATAAATTATTTGTTAGCAGTATGATATTTTGACAAAAGCTAAAATATTTATGTTGGGATTTGTGCTGGACTTACTATGATACAGCGATTGTATATAAATTTCAGGTATAGATACAATTTATGCAAAACTGACTATCAATGCGGGTATATCAGTCGATTTTTATTTTTTAAAAAAACGTAACTTCGAACGTTACAGCTTTAAAAACCATTCTTAATTCTGTCTTTGTTAATTACAAAAAAATATATTGCAAAAGCTATCGACAATTTAAAGTAAATGTCTTAGGACTTGGGATTTTTTTACAAATACTACCAAATCCAGGCATTATCATTAAGGAATTATATAAGATAAGGTGAAAAGAAATTCGGTTCGACAATGTTTATAGTAGAAATAACCATCTAAATCCTCGATATATATTGTAATGGGCAATATTTTCGTTTTGGTCACTAAGTAATACGACCGTCCTTTATATAAATTGGTGACTTGGGCCACACGTCGACAACACACACCATCCAATCAGTTACGTAATGCGGTGTATTGCATAAGCTCCGCCCACTTCTACCCGGGGCTACGGTACTGTGGTGTGATTGACGCTTTAGACCAACCAATCATTCTTGGTGATTTCAAAATACAGAGACCGTCAGCCTTGAATGTTGATCGGTAAAACGCGATAACAGTACTTTTGTACAATATATAAATGTATGCATGTCTACACGGAGAAACCTATCATATTCAAACATACTGGTACATAATTTATAAGTAATAATCTAGATTGTTTCTGTAAACACATTGTAATCTTGTCAATTTGATCGACACGAACGCACATCGTAAATTTTGCCCCAACATTAGACAAGGACGAAATATTTATCAAGGTACAAGGCAATGCTATTTTATTCAGCTACTGTATATATGGGGAATTTCAAAAAAGTAGCATCATCTGATGATTTAAGGATCGATATGCCGATTGTAACAACATCGTCAAAGCAGAGACATATCGTACTTTACATGTCAGTGATTAATTTATTCACTGATTGGTTTGTTGTACGATACCGAGTAGTTCGGTTACCAGCAGTCTTCAGTTATGTCGATAGCCAGAAGTTACACGTCTTTGTCAAAAGTTAATCCCCATCACCCATGAACGCAGGATAGTCGCGGAGGGCTTATCAATGTAAAGCCGGCGGATCTACCTTGAAACAGACGGCGTTTCTTCCGCGATCATCCCGCGGCTACGAGCGACGGGGATTAAAATTTGTCGCTCGGCGGGCGACTGAGTACCAAATCACCTGACGCGTACTGTAAGTAATCTTTACACTGTCTACTTTATGTTAGGCTAAGGGGGACAGGGGTACTGACCCAGGTCAAAGCCCGGGCTGTCGGGGCGGCATCAACAAAGTAACGGCTGCCGTGCCGGGCTCGAGCCTTATAACCAATTATGATACTACCCATTTCAAATTGATTTAATTCAGTCATTTTTGAACATAATTTCATAAATCTTCAAGTAAGTAATCTTTACATTGTCTACTTTATGTAAGGCTAAGGGGGACAGGGGTCAAAGCCAGGGCTGTCGGGCGTCATCAACATAGCAACGGCTGGCATGCCGGGCTCGAGCCTTATAACCAATTATAATACTACCCATTTCAAATCGATTTAATTCAGTCAATTTTCAATATAATTTCATACATTCTTCAACTAAGTAATCTTTACACTGTCTACTTTATGTTAGGCTAAAGGGGACAGGGGTTACTGACCCAGGTCAAAGCCCGGGCTGTCGGGCGTCATCAACAAAGTAACGGCTGCCGTGCCGGGCTCGAGCCTTATAACCAATCATAATACTACCCATTTCAAATCGATTTAATTCAGCCAATTTTCAATATAATTTCATACATTCTTCAACTAAGTAATCTTTACACTGTCTACTTTATGGTGATTAGAAAAGGAGTAAAATACTCAGAATTGAGCAAAATAAAATGTTTAGGGGTAAAATAACCTGGAAAGGAGTAAAATTTTACCCCATACGTTTTATTTTACCTCTATCCGGGTTATTTTACCCCCTTGACAAGTTAAAGTACTCCTAGATTATTATTTTACCCCCATGACGAGTTAAAGTACTCCTATTTAAGTTATTTTACCCCCTGACGAGTTAAAGTACTCCTAGTTTATTATTTTACCCCCCCTGATAAGTTAAAGTACTCCTATCCGGTTTATTTTACCCCCCTGACGAGTTATAGTACTCCCCGATTATCATTTTACCCGTAGACGTTTTATTTTACTCATTGGACTTTTAAAGTACTCGTGGCTTTTTATTTTACCCCATTTATTTACCTGTGCTCCACGGCAACAGGATCTGCGCTGGCGGTTAGCTAGGCCTTTGATCTAACCGGGTAGTAGCCTGTCGACCACTTCGAGCTGCCGCGGGCGGTGTCAAGCATCACCAGGTAGCTCTGTTCATGTGTGAACACTTGTCAGTCGACAGCTCGCCTCATAATTAACAACGTGTCTGTGCTTTGTTCACCTATGTTTATTTGGTGTAATCAGAATAAAACTATGGAACTGTGCCGTGTTTGTAATTTACTTCAACTTGAAACTGGTGTTTTGGAATACGTGTTTGATACATACTCGATTTATGTCAAATTAAACTTTGAAAA
The DNA here is from genome assembly GCF_002113885.1 of Mizuhopecten yessoensis. Taxonomy (NCBI): domain Eukaryota; kingdom Metazoa; phylum Mollusca; class Bivalvia; order Pectinida; family Pectinidae; genus Mizuhopecten; species Mizuhopecten yessoensis. The sequence goes on from NW_018408703.1 coordinate 553,822, forward strand.
TGTGCCGTGTTTGTTACATACTCGAACAGCGCCGTTGAAATACATGTTTAAAACTATGGAATTGAGCCGTGTTTGTAATTTACTTCGACCTGGTGTTTTGAAATACGTGTCTGTAACATAATCGAACTGTGCCGTTAAAATACATGTGTATACACTCCATTAATATGTCAAATAAAACTATGGAATTGTGCCGTGTTTGTAATATACTTCGGCCGTGTCTGTTGAAATATGTTTGCTTATTACTCGATTTGTAATAAAAATATATTTAAATACATTTATCGTGTTTGTACTTTATTCGGCCTGATGATCTAAAATACGTGTTTATTAAACACTCGATTAATATGTCAAATTAAAACTATAAAACTGTGCCGTGTTTGTAATTTACTTCGACCTGGTGTTTTGAGATACGTGTTTGTTACATACTCGAACTGTGCCGTTGAAATAATACACTCAACAAATATGTCAAATAAAACTATGGAATTGTGCCGTGTTTGTAATTGATATCGGCCTGGTGTTTTGAAATACATGTTTGATGTTTTATACACTTACTATGTCAAAATAAAACTATAGAAACTGACGTGTTTGTAATTTACTCCGGCCTGGTGTTTTGAAATACGTGTTTATAACACACTCGAACTGTGCCGTTGAAATAATACACTCCATTAATATGTTAAATTAAAACTATAAAACTGTGCCGTGTTTATAATTTATTTCGACCTGGTGTTTTGAGATACGTGTTTGTTACATACTCGAACTGTGCCGTGTTTGTAAATTACTTCGACCTTGTGTTTTAAAATTTACGTGTTTGTAACATACTCGAACTGTGCCGTGTTTGTAATTAACTCCGACCTGGTGTTTTGAAATACGTGTTTATAACACACTCGAAATGTGCCGTTGAAATAATACACTCAATTAATATGTCAAATAAAACAATGGAATTGTGCCGTGTTTGTAATTGATATCGGCCTGGTGTTTTGAAATACATGTTATATACATTCCCGATTAATATGTCAAATTAAACTATAGAAACTGCCGTGTTTGCAATTTACTCCGACTTGGTGTTTTGAAATTCGTGTTTTAAACACTTGATTAATGTGTCAAAATAATACTGTGCCGCGTTTGTAATTTACTTCGACCTGGTGTTTTGAAATACGTGTTTATAACACACTCGAACTGTGTCATTGAAATAATACACTCCATTAATATGTCAAATTAAAACTATAAAACTGTGCCGTGTTTGTTATTTTTATCGACCTGGTGTTTTGAAATACATGTTTGTTATGTGTAACCACTCTGACACGCCCCCTTTACATATTTATATATTATTTGCAAAACAGTGTAAGTTATGACAGCAACCAATATATGTTGTATGGGTTAAGTCATCAATAGACAAAAAAAGAAGACATCAATCCTTAGAAAGAGAAGTTATACCTCCAAGACTGAATAACGGATATCGTATTCCGTGCCTGCATTAACTACATTCAATGTACACTATAACTTTTAGCTAAGGTATAGTAATATACAGTTGACACACCTAAATATCTTACCTGTGAATTAAAAGGTATGTTAATTACCTGTAGTTCTTACCACTTTATATTATAGCCAAAGGGCATTTACGATACCTACCTGTGAGTTAACAGGTGAACTAATTACCTCGGAGGTGTTACCTGTGAATGTCGTGGCCAAAGGGCATTTATAACCGATCCTCCAAGTAACACAGGTAGTATGGTGTACCGTCGCGTTTCTTTTTATTTCCAGTTATGGAAGAAAACATGTTTTTGAAAGTATTAAAGTAAATCTAATAAGGTAAAAATGTATGTGTATCATCACAGATTTATATTCGATCTAAGTCCGTGGTATCATATAGTCCAGGGCTCGCGCTGGCGATCGACACTGGCGAAAGTAAAACGTGATTGGCGATTTGAAACTGCTCTTGGCGAAAATGTCGATGTGGGGCTTTTGTTTAAATTACTGTCGACAATAGAAAAAACCGTTGGCGATAACTGTTTCTAGAGCAACTGTTACAGGTAAATTTAGCCCCCGGACACCGCTTGTGTACTACGTTTACGATGTCACGGCTGAATGCATTTCCGATGCAAGGTCATGTATTTGAACTCACCTGAGTTTTCACAAGGTCACCTGGAAACACAATGACTCCCGTCTAATATCAAAATTGCCTATTATCCAATTATAGCGATATTGTCTTATTCCGAGGGTTGCTCTGTGGAGAACAATAAGGTAAGCTAGGGTCGGGAAAGGGTTGTTTTAATTGGATTTGATTTACTGCAGGAAATCGCGTGAAGTGATGCGAGGCAATAACGAGGCACGGTCATTTGTGTGTGCTTATATTGGGACGCAAGCGGGATATTTTTCATGACTTTCTTTTTAATTTTGTTTAGCAGCAACAGGTATATAATTGCCAGGGTACATACAATTTAGTTGATATTTTGGTGCGTGGTTCTATCACGGTTTCTAATCTAATTCCGAGGTTCTATAAATAAAACGCGAAATACCATCAGGGTAACGTAGGCCCTAAACCGGCGTGACTGTACCCTGAAAGGGACATTTCGGTATTTTGGCTAATATTTGGGGATAAACGATCAATATAAGCAGAAAAGAAGACATATTTCAAATACTATAGAGTCAAACAGGGCATTTACGATACCTACCTGTGAGTTAACAGGTGAACTAATTACCTCAGAGGTGTTACCTGTGAATGTCGTGGCCAAAGGGCATTTACAACCGATCCTCCAACTAACACAGGTAGTATGGTGTACCGGTGCGTTTCTTTTTGTTTCCAGTGTTGGAAGAAAACATTTACGAATTCAAAACGAATTAGAGTAGATCTAAGTCCGTGGTATAATATACGATATTAGTTTTTTTTTATAAAAAATCTGAATTCTACAGTAAAGTTATTTTTGTAGTAATGGTAGTGATGATATGACATTGCTTCATGGGTATTAAATATACATGTAAACATATAGGAGGAACAAATGCAATCGGAGACTTATATATTACATATGTACGTCTCTGATGCAATTTATCAGCAGATTTTAGAACACTACAGTACATTGCAAATATATGAATCTTTAAACTAGCGCTAACGTCATATTATTTTGTTTTAAATCACTCTATCAGAGACGTATATATTACAGAGATTGTAAAATATACGTCTCTGTAATATATACGTCTCTGATTCTGTGTAGCCAGAGAAGTATATACTATATGTCTCTAGTGTAACCGTTAAGCTAAATGCATATCTTATATAAACGTCGTACGTCCCTGCCATAATAGAACCGCCCTCCGATGTAATTTTTAACGTATATATCGATTCGGTCTTCGTCCTGTCTTCAACCTTATTATATATACATTTACAATTAACAAACACGGCACAGTTCGAGTATGTTACAAACACGTACATTTTAAAAAACCAGGTCGAAGTAATTAACAAACACGGCACAGTTCGAGTGTGTTTAAAAAACCCCAGATCGAAGTAAATTACAAACACGGCACAGTTTTATAGTTTTAATTTGACATATTAATCGAGTGTTTAATAAACACGTTTTACAGATCATCAGGCCGAATAAAGTACAAACACAACAAATTTATTTAAATATATTTTTTATTACAAATCGAGAAATAAGCAAACATATTCAACAGACACGGCCGAAGTAAACTACAAACACGGCACAATTCCATAGTTTTATTTGACATATTAATGAAGTGCATAAAACATGGATTTTAACGGCACAGTTTGACAATGTTACAAACACGTATTTCAAAACACCAGGTCGAAGTAATTTACAAACACGGCACAGTTCGAGTATGTAACAAACAAGTATCTCAAAACACCAGGTCGAAATAAATTATAAACACGGCACAGTTTTATAGTTTTAATTTGACATATTACACAAGTGTTTAATAAACATGTATTTCAGATCATCAGGCCGAATATAGTACAAACACGACAAATTTATATATAAATATATTTATTACAAATCGAGTTATAAGCAAACATATTTCAACAGACACGGCCGAAGTAAATTACAAACACGGCACAGTTCGAGTATGTTATAAACACGTACATTTTAAAAACCGCCAGGTCGAAGTAAATTACAAACACGGCACAGTTCGAGAATGCAACAAACACGTATCTCAAAACACCAAGTCGAAGTAGATTACAAACACGGCACAGTTTTATAGTTTATATTTGACATATTAATCGAGTGTTTAATATACACGTATTTCAGATCATCAGGCCGAACAAAGTACAAACACGATACATATATTTAAATATATTTTTATTATAAATCGATTAATAAGCAAACATATTTCAACAGACACGGCCGAAGTAAATTACAAACACAGCACAGTTCCATAGTTTTATTTGACATGTTAATGGAGTGTATAAAACATGTATTTTAACGTCACAGTTCGATTATGTTACAAAAACGTATTTCAAAACACCAGGTCGAAGTAATTAACAAACACGGCACAGTTCGAGAATGTTTAAAAAACCCAGATGGAAGCTAATTACAAACACGGCACAGTTCGAGTATGTAACAAACACGTATCTTAAAACACCAGGTCGAAGTAATTTACAAACACGGCACAGTTCGAGTATGTAACAAACACGTATCTCAAAACACCAGGTCGAAGTAAATTATAAACACGGCACAGTTTTATAGTTTTAATTTGACATATTAATGGAGTGTATTATTTCAACGGCACAGTTCGAGTGTGTTATAAACACGTATTTCAAAACACCAGGTCGAAGTAAATTACAAACGCGGCACAGTATTATTTTGACACATTAATCAAGTGTTTAAAACACGAATTTCAAAACACCAAGTCGGAGTAAATTACAAACACCGCAGTTTCTATAGTTTAATTTGACATATTAATCGAGAATGTATATAACATTTATTTCAAAACACCAGGTCGATATAAATAACAAACACGGCACAAATCCATAGTTCTATTTTGACATAGTAAGTGTATAAAACATCAAACATGTATTTCAAAACACCAGGCCGATATCAATTACAAACACGGCACAATTCCATAGTTTTATTTGACATATTTGTTGAGTGTATTATTTCAACGGCACAGTTCGAGTATGTAACAAACACGTATCTCAAAACACCAGGTCGAAGTAAATTACAAACACGGCACAGTTTTATAGTTTTAATTTGACATATTAATCGAGTGTTTAATAAACACGTATTTTAGATCATCAGGCCGAATAAAGTACAAACACGATAAATGTATTTAAATATATTTTTATTACAAATCGAGTAATAAGCAAACATATTTCAACAGACACGGCCGAAGTATATTACAAACACGGCACAATTCCATAGTTTTATTTGACATATTAATGGAGTGTATACACATGTATTTTAACGGCACAGTTCGATTATGTTACAGACACGTATTTCAAAACACCAGGTCGAAGTAAATTACAAACACGGCTCAATTCCATAGTTTTAAACATGTATTTCAACGGCGCTGTTCGAGTATGTAACAAACACGGCACATTTTCAAAGTTTAATTTGACATAAATCGAGTATGTATCAAACACGTATTCCAAAACACCAGTTTCAAGTTGAAGTAAATTACAAACACGGCACAGTTCCATAGTTTTATTCTGATTACACCAAATAAACATAGGTGAACAAAGCACAGACACGTTGTTAATTATGAGGCGAGCTGTCGACTGACAAGTGTTCACACATGAACAGAGCTACCTGGTGATGCTTGACACCGCCCGCGGCAGCTCGAAGTGGTCGACAGGCTACTACCCGGTTAGATCAAAGGCCTAGCTAACCGCCAGCGCAGATCCTGTTGCCGTGGAGCACAGGTAAATAAAGGGGGTAAAATAAAAAGCCACGAGTAAAATAAAAAGCCACGAGTACTTTAAAAGTCCAATGAGTAAAATAAAACGTCTACGGGTAAAATAATAATCGGGGAGTACTATAACTCGTCAGGGGGGTAAAATAAACCGGATAGGAGTACTTTAACTTGTCAGGGGGGTAAAATAATAATCTAGGAGTACTTTAATTCGATAGGGGGGTAAAATAAACCGGATAGGAGTACTTTAACTTATCAGGGGAGTAAAATAATAATCTAGGAGTACTTTAACTCGTCAGGGGGGTAAAATAACTTAAATAGGAGTACTTTAACTCGTCATGGGGGTAAAATAATAATCTAGGAGTACTTTAACTTGTCAAGGGGGTAAAATAACCCGGATAGAGGTAAAATAAAACGTATGGGGTAAAATTTTACTCCTTTCCAGGTTATTTTACTCCTAGATGTTTTATTTTACACCTAAACATTTTATTTTGCTCAATTCTGAGTATTTTACTCCTTTTCTAATCACCAGTGTAGGCTAAAGGGGACAGGGAGTACTGACCCAGGTCAAAGCCCGGGCTGTCGGGGCGTCATCAACAAAGTAACGGCTGCCGTGCCGGGCTCGGGCCTTATAACCAATTGTGATACTACCCTTTTCAAATCGATTTAATTCAGTCAATTTTCAATATAATTTCATAATTTCTTCAACTTAGTAATCTTTACACTGTCTACTTTATGTTAGGCTAGGGGGACAGGGGTACTGGTCGACGTCCCGTGTCAATGATTCAGTCCCACTTACCTCAAAAACGTTTATGAGTGTGGCAGGGATAGCCTGTCCAAGTATTATGGATAGTGTAGTAATTAAATTATAATGTTTTAAGAAAGGCGGATGAATGTTAGTAATATTAGTGGAGTTTAATATGTAATTATGTCTTGTTTGTTCAGGTGTACATGTATTGTGTGTTTAGTATCTAGTCTTGTTCAGTGTCATTGTCCATGTGTCAGTTGTTCAGTGCCATGTGCTTTTGTTTATGTTTTGTTCTGTAACCTGTGACCTGTAACCCCATACTTACCTGTTGGTCATGTGACCTTTCCTACCTACCCGTGCAATTCACCTGAGTGTAAATCAGTTCTGGCAGACAGGTTGGAGGGATTGACCATATGTAAAAGGTAGGAGTTAATATGTTCAAAATTAATGTAATTTTGAAAATACTCTTTTCATGTAATAGCTAACTGTAAAACAGATTGTATTTACTCTCCAAATTAGGATGAGATATTTTGAGTAACTAGTATAGTGTACTTTATTGATGTACTGAGTAATGTTCAGGCTATATGCTCTGTGAATATTTGGAAATTTGGAATAACTTCTTTCTATTTCTATTTTAATGATAATGTAAATATATCAGACTAAATCAATTACATACTACGATGTAACGGCTATTAATTGTTCTTGCAAGTAGTGTAAAGAGTCATTGGTTATTTGTTCAGATTCGCCTGCAGTTATATATGCTGGATTATCAGGATTATGTGGGAACCCATGTCGCATTGATAGAGTAAGTTCATTACAGTTATATATAATATAAACAATGTATATTACAAATGATATATGTTATTGGTCTAAGTAATGTGTAATATATTAGCCAGTTAAATAGGTTATAAAGTCTATTTTGTCCATGAGCATTGTTATATAAAGTCAATGAAATTAGTAAATATATTGTGAAATATATCATAAGTATGAAATATGATTAATAATAAATGATAGATGTAATTATACAGATAATGATATGAAACCTTGTAATAGGTACAGTGTAATGGTTTAGTAACAAGGTGGTGTCTACTGCATGTTGTCTTATACGTTCGTTATTGTGTTCTTGTAGGGTGCAAGATTCTTCCAGCTAGTCTGATGTCCACAAATGGAATAATTAAAAGAATGGAAACCAAGAACGTGTTTGTTGTAACGCCTCTGCCCAAATCCCATCCCTGTTTCATGAGTATGCCTTTTTTATAACATAGCTGTCTATATACCGCTATTCGGGAACCGGTCATTCTATCCCACTGCAAGTAATCGTAAAAGACGACTTTTGTAGGACCCCTATCGACTTTGCGTTTTATTCTGTATCTTTTCTTTAAAAATGATATTTTAGAAACCAACATTGACCTACTTTACACATTGCATTACTTTAGGTCTCTTTTCTAACTTTGCTTCTCTTTCCTTTCGGTGGCGTCCCCTGTTTTAAAATGGATTTCGCTGCTCTGAGGGCGTTAAACATCATAGAAACGAACAGGTGCGAGACGTATACGAGTATAACGAACCGCTTGTAGGAATAGAAAGTTTTTTGTTAGCAATATCAACTCAGCATTATAACTGTATTTAATACCATAACATCTCCTTTTGTCGATAAAAACAAAACATTCAACAGGATAAAATCGTTTGCAACATTTTTATTCGTGATCAATTACAGCTACAATTTAAGATTTCCTGGATATGCATACGTTTCAGACGCTTTACGCTTTTCGAAGGGTTTTCTAAACCCATATACAATAACACTAAACGCCACGTTGTTGTCTGTATGTTGGACAACACACGTCTTGGTATTGTTACAGGATACCGTAATGAAGCTATATATTTCACCGTCAGCATCAGGAAAATTCAATGATCCAAAATTAGGCAAGTCCGTCCCGTTAACGGCGAGAAGCTGTAGACCCGCCTCGTCATTTGTCCGAATAGTGACTGCGATGTAGTTATCGAAGCTTGAGGTTACATTAGGAGGAGAGACGAGAACTGGCCCGTGTGAGAATTGATTAATGGATGGAACTAAAGTCATCCCGATAGATTGTCTTATTGGAAACAGTAGGACGAGTACAGGTTGATCACTAGAAATAGTGTACGCCTTTGTTGGAATTGTGTCTATATCTAAAAATGTTGATATTCTATATGTTTTGGTTGCGATTGAAAAAATGTCTTGATATCTGATCTTGACATTCGTGTTATTAACCGACGAGACAATCCTGATCCTGCCTAAACCCTGGTAACCTCGTTTAGTGCTCTTGATGGGTGGAACCATGAATCTGAAACCCCATGTGGACACAGGAGGTAGATACTCCACGACATAGTTGCAAAATTCAAATCCAAATGTGCAGCGATTACCAGATACCACCGCCACGGGTTTATCGCTCTCGATACGTGTACCGGTAAGATCATCGTTTTGTGTCTGAACGTAAAATGTATCCAATCTGTCCAGTACGACAGTCATTTCGTTCCCCTCCTTTTGATACTGACCAAGTCCATATACACCAGAGGAACTCAGTGTGATGTTTACAACTGTGTTGTCGAACGGCGATCCTACAGCGAACGAGCTTCCAAAATCGTGACTTGGTTTGGACGTTCCAACAATATAAGATGAACCAAGGCTCTCTATCGGCAGGGTCATGTAATCTTCCGATAAACAACATCGAGTTAAACTTGATGCACTGACAGATACGGGTGTGTTAGAAGTCAGAATGATCCCTTTGCTTGACTTCCCATTTTCCCGCATGGTCATGTTTGCGTCTATGTCGATGTGTTTTGTAGGGCCAGATACATTATATGATGTTGAATTATAGGCTGTGGTCAACTTGATTTGAGCATCGGGTGCAAAGAAAGTTACAATAGCACTTAAATTCGAATCGTAATTATACATAAAATTCCTCATAAACATCAAGAAAAACTCCTTGCCCTGGAAACCTGTAAAAAACAACGTTATTTTTGAAGATCAAGATCATTTTTTAGCAATATCTTTTGCATAACTTCGACATCCAAAAAACACCCGACACTACGGTCTCGTCAACATTACTCCTCACTGCTTTTTTGGCACAACAAATATCAATCATTATTAGCTCACCTGGCCCGAAGGATGTTCAAAATCTTTAAATTACTTCTTCTGAATAACCAAAAGGCCAAGGATGATAATATTTATCCTGTAACATGCTGGGATCAAGAGCTACAACGTCCGTTTAAATGAATGACCTTGACTCATATTCAAGGTCAGAGGGGTCAAATAATATCTTAACCTTCAAACGACATAATCTACAAAACCATAATGTTGATATCTGGCCAGTAGCATGCGTCGGTGAGGGGCTACCATGTTTGTCCAAATGAATGACTGTCTTATATTAGGGTTAGGGTTAACCCTAACGCTAAAGTCACAGGGGTCAAATGTGTTGAAAATCTTCCGAATGACCATAAAGCCATGCATGTTGATAGTAAGTCGGTAGCATGCATGGATGAAGGGTTACCAGGTTTGTAAAAATGAATGATTTTGACCTATTTTCAAGATCACGGGTCAAATATCAGAATTACCTTTAAACAGGACCATGCTTGGGGTATCAAGAGTTTTCATTTAAATGACTTTGACCCACATTTAAGGTCTTATTTAGTTTGTGCATAACGTAAAATTGATCATATTTCATTCAAACAAAAGGTCTAGGTTGGTGGTATTTGGTAAGTTGCATGCTAAGATGAAGGCCTTTGAAGTTTGTTCAGCGTAATGAACGTGTTCGACTTTCAAAGTTACAGCGGTCAAATGCGTTTACTTTTTAACATGTTCTTTTGAGTGACTTATAATCATTAACACTGAAATTTTGCCTGTAGCTTTACCTCGATAACTTTTAGGTCACCTGGCCCTAAGGGCCTAGTGAGCTTATGCCGTGGTCCGGCATCAAGCGTCTGTCTGTCGTCCGGTGTCAGATACTTTAAACAACTTTTACTTAATGACCTAAAGGCCTAGTTTGATACTATATGGCCAGCAGCAAACTCGGATGAAGGGCTACCAAATTTGTTAAAATGAATTACCTTCACTTTTATTCAAGGTCACAGGGTTCAAATATGTTAACAATTTTATACAATTTATTCTGAATAACCAAAATGCCCAGACTGATGATATTTAGCCAGTATCATGCTGGGTTGAAGGGCTACTAACTTAGTTCAACTTTATGACCTTGAACTATATTCAAGGTCACAGGGGTCAAATATGTTTGAAATCTTAAAACGACTTCTGAATTACCATAATGCCCAGAATGAGGATATTTGGTCACTAGCATGATAGGATAAAAGGCTACCAATTTAGTGAAAATGAATGACCTTCACCAGTAATCAAGGTCACAAGGGTGAGGTTCAAATATGTTTACAATCATTAAACAACATCTTTTGCATAACCAAAAAGTCAAAACTGTTGATATTTAGCCAGTAGCATACCTCGATGAAGGGCTATCAATTATTTTTCATTTGAATGATCTTGACCCTCATTCATGGTCTTATTTGGTTACATGTATATAAACAAAAGCTATAGGGTGGTGGTTCTTTGCAAGTTGAATGCTAAGATTATGGCTATAACGTTCAACGTAATGAACGTGTTTGACTTTCAAATGCACAGCGGTTAAATGCGTTTAATCTTGAACAGGTTCTTTTGAATGACTTATTGTCATAAATACTGATATTTTGCCTGTAGCTTTATTTCGGTCCATTTTGAGCTCAAAAGTTTTGGAAAATACAAGAGTGACGATATAGAAATTCCGTTGCAAAATATCCTATTCTTAATTAATTGATACATAGAATGTTACCAAAGCGATATTATTTCATTTTCATTTACTATACTTACCGTTGTCGTTTGGCGCCAGTGATGAAAACGGCGTCGTTGATGGTACAGCCGTTGTAGTAACATTGCCTGGAAAAAAATACAGAAACAATTTACAATTGGATTTAACAACGCAACGTTTTATACATTCCAGAGTAGATAGATATTCCTTTTTCTGTGTGGTTTTGCTCGAAATAGCAAATTGACGATGCGGCGTAAAAAAAAGAAAGAAAGAAGTCCCTTTGCTTGACGTAGATTGACTTCAGTGACGTTACATATTAAACATTCGTTCGATGATCGTTCACCATCTCAATTATCAAGAAACCGGCTAAAGTCAACTTAAATATTCATTTGATGATTTTCTTAAGTTTAACTATTTTTGAACCTGTGCTTGCAGAAGGGTAGTTCTGCATTTAAGTCTAGTGAGCATTTCTGAACAAATACATCAATTGGAACGTTTGGTACGTGTGCTAATGTAACATGAAAGTGTGGCCTCGTAATAAAAACATGGCTGATATCGATAAGGATAGATTAATTCTTAAAACCTAACCTATATTACCCTAGTATACAGAAAAGTGGAAGCTTTTTCTTGAGACATGTTAAATGGAAAAGGTGGACAATCAATAATGTGTGTGACACTGAGGCTGCTTGTATGCGGTCTTTATAATGACAAGTGTGCAGCGTTCAGCTGGATGAGTAGGTAACCGATATTATTTTAATAAAGTTAATAAAGCAATAAATCTTATGATATTTACATTTGGTGTTACAAAAGTCATCCGAACAGCAGGAGAAGCAGTTTCCCTGTGTAGTAGACCGCTTGCCAATCTCCACCGGATTAAATACAGGAGGAGAAACACATTGCTGATCCTAAATTGAACAGTATATAACATATACATTCAAATGTACATAAATACTTAGGATTACAATTATAATCAGATTCATAAGGAGCAAGAAAAAAACACGCCTAAAATAAAAGAAATGTTTACAAACATATTTCAAACATGAATATCATCAAATCAATTTTGCTTCCTTATTGCATTTTTTTATACTAATTATCCAATATATAATAAAGTCAATATTCTCTATAATAACCAATTTCTAATATCAAATTTCTGTTCGTAACGGTTAACAAATATAACTAACAATAGATAGCCACTTTTGCCTTTGGCATGTTTTATCTACCTTTTTAAAGACCAATTCTGTGTTGAGAGGCCGTTATGAACTCAATGACTGACTGGTGTATGTAACCCTTATAAGGTTATGCAATGTCTACCAGCCACGAATAAACAAAAACAAAGCTGAAAATACTGAATATTACCGACCCACCTCCACTTCGCTCTCAATGTAACACACACAAATAGGTCATTTTAGGCAAACTGTTAAAAGTTCACTGCAATTAGCAAAGGCCTAGATACTTATGTAAAGGTTTACTGGCTACATGTTTTGTTTTAGTTGGGAATGGCATAATCCGATTGTTGATCACTTATATGATTGCATGTGAAAAACCTGTAAACAAACTGTTCACGATGGGCCAATGGGCCTTAAAGATCGTATGAGTTGCAATGACTATAAACATAAGCTCTGCCAAAATGTATTGCACTTTATTCACAATTCATGTCAATATGGTAAAATAAAATAAAAATTTGAGGTCCTTATATACTGCGCTTTATCACAACCTAATTCGTAGGTTGTCTCAAAGCGGTTCATAAATTATTATCCATGGTTATAGGGCCTTTGCAACTAGTCAATATCTTTCTCAACTCCCTGTAAAGACAACATCATCCGGTGCTGCCATTTTGCGATCACAACAAGCATTCAACATTTCCAGCACTGCCCAACCACTTAACGAATGGTTAATATCTTTGCAATTGTGATAATTAGTTTCTGTATTTTTAAACCCCCACCTCCTTTCGTTGGGTTTCCATGAATTAAAGGGTCGACATAATGCCATTTATACAACATGATAGGGCCACAGATATCACGAGATCAGTAAACAGTTGTTTGGTTCCTGTGAACTGGTAATGTCCTGATTGGAAAGATAAGCTAAGGAATTTGGAACTTCCGCACGATAACCCACTAACCTTATCACTAACATAGTTCTGTATATAAATGTGTCATACTTGTAGTTCAGAAATTCTTTACTAATCATGGGGAAATTGACTTTTCACTTATTGCCATCAATGTCTGGATAGGTCTTCATAAGCAAGTAGTCATCATGCATCGATTGTTGAATGAGCTATAAATTACCAGTACGGGAACGTACACATGGCGAACGAACACGCAATTCCCTTCGTTTGTTTTCATCTTTGACATCTTTTGACATATTGAGTTTCATTATATTTTTTGAACGTCTATTTTGACAGTGATATTTGGTGCTAAATGAGTACACTAACATACCCTGCCTCCGGTACACATTCACACATGCACGCCTACGCATCACACAAGGAGGCATGCTCTTAAATGACCTTAGCTGTTGATAGGACGTTAAACAAAATAAAACCAAACCGAACATAAATTGTCAATGAGCCGTAAAACAATACCAAATAAACGTGTGAGCAAAACCAATTCAATGAACAATAAAACTGAAACTCTGCTGTGAATCTTATGTTACCTTCTTGCAGCCTATAACAACGGGTCCGAAAACAAAACAGTACTCACAGTATTCTGTACACAGCTGGTTTTGTAGAATACATCGCCGAACTCGTAAATTTCTTCAACATGACAGACCTTTAAAAGTACAAATGTTAAAACTGAGTTCTTTCTAAACGGAAAACCTATAAAATAAGTTACCTTTCTGGTGTTTTATGCGAGTCCATGGTCCTTTTTCGCTGATGTTTATAATGTAAATAATTATTTGTATAAAGATGAACATACCTGGCAACATAATTGCCGATATCCTTTAAATTGCAGTGTATAAATATAGTTTCCGTTGATAAAACTTCCACAAAATTTTAATTGAAACTATACTTTGTAAATACTGCAAAATGTAATATCGTTACCTGTCCCTGATGACAAACTGATATGACGTCACAATCGGCAGGATCACGTGATTGTGGACAATTGAAACATACCGGTCCCCTCTGTTTTGGAAATCCTTAACAAATAGTAACGATTTAATAACACACCGAAGAACATCATAGCGTAAAAAGTATTCGTTTAAAAGTGGTGAGCCTCAAACTTTTCACTTCGTTTAAGGAAATTCGATTTATTTGATATTTTAGCATCGCCTTCCATTGTACGAATTTGAGTAACTTTGGCGTCTTTGACGTCACACGTGGAATGAGCAGCTGTTTGAAAAAATACTAAATATTGTGAGTAATTGATATTAAAGGAGAAATAATTCAACATACCTGGTGGATTAATGACTGCAATAAAACATCTTAGAATGCATTTAGCATTGCATTAGTGAAGTCCCGGGATATAAGTATATTATGGTCAGATAATTGTGATTACATTAACAAAACTAAATCAGGAGGCAAAGCAACGTAAGTTACAGTCGGATAATGATGGTTATCCATCCGAGGTATCATTGTAACTAAATTGCCTATGTAGTTTGAATTTAATCAGTTGGAAATTACCCATCCACGCGCTCACGTCTTTTGACAGGCCTATACAGGCCTATACAATGTAAATTATCTATACGAAATAACGACCTACCATCTGTACCACACCCGGCGGCGTTACAAAGGTCACCGTAACAGCATTCTGAACATACATTGTGTGTTCTGTTGTTGTCTGTCCGAGTGACGACAGATGTGTGGTTATGTTGAGAAGTCAAAAAACACCTCTTGAAGCCAAATAAAAAAAGACTTTGTTGATATATATTTATTTTACACCGATATATTTATGCATGTGTCTTAAAAGGCATGACATAAAAGTAAGAACGTTAGAGGCGAACAGAGTGAAGACAGTTTTAAAGATGTTTTCGTTTATTTATTACGTTAATTTAAAAGCATGTATACGAAATTTCAATCACCGTTTTCGAATTTTTACTCCATAGAAAAGGACCGAACATATGGCTTAACCGATTTTTTCCCATCCTTAATTACACCTTTACGTATTGGTCGCTGGACCATTATCATCTCTATGATCGTTGTTATTTACCTGTTTAGACATGCATCCGATGTTGAAATAGGTTGCCCCATTTCCAATTTGGTAAGATTGGGTCACACATATCTGGAATGAAAATAAATGGTAGGTCATATATACATTGAACAGGACATTCAACGTAGAAATATCGTTTTTTATACAGTACTCACAAGTTAGGGTCACGAACAAAACCCACAATTGACCTGTGCCTCTATTTCATTGTTAAGAATTATATATATTGTGCTGGAATAAATTAATTGTCAATGGAGAATGTTGTCATTGCTGTTGCGGAAACGTACATCTCCTTACAACCAACGTGCAAACCATGACTGTGTATACATGCAACATTTATGTTTTTATTATGAGAATTCTTAATTTTTAACAACAATGTATCTGATATATTTGATATATGTAATATTTGAAGTGAAAATAATACAATAATTTTAATGATTTTCAATTCTGCGAACTGACATTTAATACAATAATGAACATAGCAAATGTTCTACGTACTTCTCCGTGAGGGCAGTTTTCAATAAAATTACATTGACTTGGTTGTGAGATGTCATTACAACGCAAACATCGTATAGCGGCGGTACCTGCGATACGGCAGAAAGTCTTGTTTAAACGGGTATGTTAACAATTACATTGTACAGTGTATTGATATGAAACAGCAACCGGAAGAAACTTGACTGCTTTAATAGATTTTAGAACTTTCAAAGCAATTGTTATAAACAAAATAGGCAACAAAATTGGTCAGAAGAAATAACCAAGTTATTTTTAACCAAAGGTAGAAGTGAACGCAGTGAGGAAGTTGTTCTCTCGCGACCACACATACGCGCATTTTACATGCTGACATTATAAGAAATGAACATTACACTTATTATCCGGCTTGTCACAAACCGTTTACTGTAAAACATTTTAATACATGATAGAGTTGTTTGATTTATTTGTTGTGCCATTACTATATGATTATGTACATTCAAGACCAAACAAGAGGCAAAAATGCAGGAGACGCCAAGAGACACACATCTTGTACATCAAACACACATGTTTCAAAAGGAATATCTTATGAAATGATGTTTTTGTTTGTTCATAAATGGATTATAATTATTGCAGTGACAATACTTACAGTGTATGCCAACAAGGCAGACCAGGAAAGAGGCGTGAAAACTGTAGGTACCTGGCAAGTAATATTAACGTGTTAACATTCATGATCTTCTAAATGCGAGGACGTAAAACTCCAAACTAACAATCGCAAGACTCGCGTTCAAACAACGAGGGATTCACGGTATGTTAATCTGTTGACTGGTGTTTATTTGCTAATATTATTATCACATCATCAGCGTCTATTTGTTTTCTTTGACACTGGCAGAGTAATATAATATTATCTACGAATAGTAATATTTATGCTTATACAATCAACCTGGTATTAATGCACATGGTCAAACCGATAAATGTAAAAGGGAACATATATATTATAGAAAGCTTACTTACCCATCAGAAAACTCCTGAATAGGATCGTCAGTACAATGCCAAGGCACTCTCCACCTTAGTTTAAATAGTCAGAAGATAACGGTGTTTCTTATCTTTTAAAGTAGGATATTTCACAATCCATAAGAGTTGGTAGAAGTATTTGTCATTGATTACGTCTAAATGAGTTCAAACAGATGCGCTGTGTACATAGGTCAACAGCCAAATCTACTCACACCTGCATCTTACTTATCTAAAATGAATGTAAATTACAATCGGTAACATGTAACCTGACGTCTGTGCGTGTGAACCGCTATCTGTAACAGAGCGGGCACTGCTACACTTTGACAACAGTCTGTAAACAACGACTTGACGTGTTTACTTCGAGGAGTTTATGTTGGGTCTATAAGCAACAAGACTGTCTTTGAAAAAACCCATAACATAATGATTAATAATAATAAACTTTATTTATTTTACAACAATTATGAAACAAGTTATGTCAACTTATATTAATCACTCTTGTTGGCCCTGATGTTAGCGCGCGGGGGGTCTAAGTGTGGAAAGAAACCGGAGTGCCATGAGAAAACTTGCGTGGTCGGGCAGATGAGCCAATAGCTTTTCACGTCCGATCGGGGAATCAAACCCCGGGCGCATTGGTGAAGGGCAAGTGCGCTATCCACTGCACCACACGACCACCCACATAATGATTACACGTATTCCATGGAAAGGCGAAAAAACATTGCAAGTGCCATGTGAAAACTCGCGTGGTCGGGCAGGTGACCCAATAGCTTTTCACGTCCGATCGGGGAATCAAACCCCGGGCGCCTTGGTGAAGGGCAAGTGCGCCTTTCCACTGCAACACCCGACCACCAACATAATGATTACACGTATTCCATGGAAAGGCGAAAAAACATTGCAAGTTTCGTATTATTTTAATTCGATGAGCTCTAAAGCTGCTATCAATATAACATCAACATGGTGAGCACCACAATGCAGTGTAGAATGCACAGCAACGACATCCGTTATACATAGTTATTTAACATTATTTTTAGCTTTACCATCATCAGATGGTTGGCTATTCAAACCACCCTGCATCCGCCCTTACACAAATATTATTAGCGCTTTTTCTCAGAAAGTACTCACGGGATCTTTTTCAAATTTCACATGAAAGTTCCCCATTATCCATAGTTGTGCATTTCGTTTTTCGGGACTGATTGCAAAACCAAAGGCAGCCATCTTTAATTTGGAAGTTAAAGATTTTTAGCGCTATTTCTCAGAATGTACAGGAGGAATCTCCGATGATACTTAGTTATGCATATGGTATTTTGGGACTGATCGCAAAACTAAGATGGCCGTCAGCTAACCATCTTGAATTGAGAGAATGAAACTTTTTAAATTTGGCCTATTTTTCACCTTTTTTCGCCAAAAATGAAGAACGAAAATATATCGGTTAGATGAAAGAAAATTCAGATTTTTGATATTTTCTTTGATATTAAGAGTGCTGCAAATATGTTTATTCATTACACAACTGTATATCCTACTTTGACAAAATCAATTGGCTGCCAATATCCGGATAAAAAAAAATGGTACAAGCCCACTTCGGCCTGGTACAGGTATATTATGATACTATAATATATTGTAATAATATAATATATTATAATAGTAAACTAACACTACTATTTCATATATAACGTGTTATCTGATAGTGTGAAAAAAATAGTTGGTTACATACAGAGGATAAAGTTATTAGCAGTAAGCATGCAATCCCCATGAACAGGATGGTTAAATAATACTTTCCCCATAGTAGCTCCTAAGCCCTGTTTGCACTTTTCATTACGCATAGCAATACATCATTTCATTTAACTGAAGATGTATATTGTGTATTAAAAGCACATATACACCTGTTGTAATTATTATGTGACATTGCAGATAGTATGCAGTATAACCATATCAATACAGTGTAAACACATGTTTATCTTCACGAACATTTTAGTAATATCCTTTGAAGGAATTATACAGAAAAATATATGGAAATTGGTTTAGTCTATTGTACTCACAATCCCAGCTCAGTAACCAAAAATTATTGGTTTTTTTTTAATCTATTGAAAGTCCAAGGTATTTTTATGTTAATTACATGTATGTACCCATATTGGGGGCCTGCTGTTCGCTGTCAACAACTTTCATGAACAGGGACTGCACAGTCATCCTCAAAAAGTAGCATGTACCTCCAAACTAAATGGTTGGATTGTGGCAAGACAGAGCAGAACCGACCAAATGATACAGTCTTTGACCAACGGAGCGGCTCCTCAGGACACATCAATAAATAATCAGGCCGTCCCAAAACTATTTGAAAATATGAAAGATCATGCACCAAATTCTGCATTTTTTGCTGTATCATAATGATCCAGCGATGAAGAACCTGCTTTTGTGGACAGCATTGAAAGTATTAACATAACTATGAACACATATGTCACATGTTGAGCAGAAGGAATATATTCCACCATTAGATCTACCTTTGATTACCATTCAGGTTAAGGGAAATATTTCCGATTACTCTGTAGTAGATAAACAGTTTATTGAAGAGTATGTTGAACCAGTTATTGCGGCTGAGGTAATTTTAAACCAAGCTATTTCCCATGTAGAGAGTGAAACGCGCAAGCAGTCTGGTTGTCAATATTGGAAACTTTTACATAAACACAAAATGACATCTAATTTTGGAAAATGAGGTAAATGCTATTGCAGCGTATGTGAAGCAAAACAGAAAGTGGGATGTGATGTGTTGGTCTCTGAGCAGGTCTAATTATTTCAAAAGACAGGCCTGGGTTTGGTGCAAGTTTTGATTGTCGTGTAAACGACCCAACTGTGGAAAACCAAAATGGTGGACTGGAATGCAAATGCCCATTCAGCAAATGGGTTATACTGTAGAAGACGCCTGTCTGATTATGGATTGTGGATTGGTGGGATCCACAATTTGTTCTGAAAATATCTGAGAATGCCAAAATAGCTTTGGACAGAAAACATCACTATTTTGTGCAAGTTCAGGGTCAGATGTTTGCGACAGGTTTAAAATGGGTCGATTTTGTAGTTTGGTTTGGAGAAAATAATACATATATAGAGCGTATCCACTTTAATGAAAGTAGCTGGAACAAGGGTTATTTGCCCAAAATAGACATTTTGATCGATGGGCATTCATTCCCGAAATGCTGACCAGGCGAGTCGAGCTTGGACTTAAATTAGTTGACGTTGATACTTGGAAATATATTAAATCTGAAAGTGATCTGTGACTCGGAACTAGTGAAATGGTATGTACATCATCAGGGTCCAGTTGTTCAAAGCCCATGTAGATTTACGAAAAATTAAATCTTAAGTATATTCACAATTGATTTCAATTGAGAACTGAAATTATATGTATAGGATTTCATACTTGGTTGACAAGAAAAACAAACATATTTGTAAGTTTGTGATATTTCTCAAAAATTGCATTACGAAAATATCTAGACTATTAATGACTCGTTGAACAACCAGGCCTAACGTTCAAAACTGGATATTCAGGATTGTTTTTTAATGTAGCCTATGATTTAGTGTTTAATTCATAATTTACTTGTTTTAATATTGGGCATACATGTTACTATTTTCCTATTTTGTCTGGTTGAACTCCGAACCATAAACATTGCACTAGTTGCATATAGTGGATGACTCAATATTAATTGAATATAAAAAGTATTCAAGTGTAGCAGGAACACGTTTATTCCTGCTAGGTAACTCCGTTCTGTCCTGTGAGACGGCCATTTTGTAGCGTTCGTATGTAGTGGCGCCTCCTAGTGGTAGTTGTCGGTAGGGAATTCCCCTGTGCTATTTTTGGCACTGACGGTACATGTCCCGAGCTTCTGGTTAGGTTCATGGTTTTGACCGGCCAAACCAGTCGAACCAGGGTCAAACTAGGTGGGTCCAGGGTCGGAAGGCGGGGCTAGGTCCTTATATAAGGGAATGCACGAGGGTTTCGTTAGTTCTGGCGGAAGTTTGGATCGGGAACTGGCCAGAGCTCACGGACCCTGCCTGACGCAACATTTCGGTAAGTCAAATTAACATTCGGCCTGGGTCACTAAATTCATGTTTCGGTTTCTTTCAGCGGCCCCTGTTGACTCCCGGGGTCAAGTTTAGCCTAGCAACTGACTGAGAGTCAACATATACCGACTCAACTAGGTTCTAAATTATCCGTCGTCTATAATATGTAGGCGAGTCGTCCGTTCGTCTTAGATATGTGTATTGCTTGTTGTGTATAATGTCGGGGGGTCGTCTCGAAGGGTCTTTGTGCGTAAATAAATACGTTCTGTACATAATTACGGCGTTGTTTCCTTTTGTTATGCGGTCATACAGGTCATAAGAATATTCTACGGAACCCAGGAGTGGTTACCTGAAAATTCCACTATACGAAACTACTACACTGGTGCCGTGATCTTCTGGCAATCCGGTAGAGTTAAGTTGACTATATTGGTTATGGCTGCATTTCAATTTGGAAGGGTGGAAGACGAGAGTTTAAGGCTAGTGGAGGCAGGAATGGCAGATATATTTCGGGATGGTAGACCTTCAGTGTCATTTCATTTCACCGATGATAGTGCTAGGGTGGTCAAAGGAGTTTTAGGGGATAGCTCTATATTACCTGGGCCAAGCATGGGGGGGGGGGATAGACTACATGTATGGTAGACCTAGTGCCCCAAGGACGAGTACGCCAAGTCGTGCGTCTGAGGTTATACAGACAGACGATGGCATCGAGGGGTATTCACCCAATAGTAAGACAAGGGAACAGGGGGGTAGGAATGAACAGTCGGAACGTCAAAGGTATAGGAAACCTATGGTTCCACAGCCATATGATGGAACCTGCGATTTCATGCAATATTTATTGCATTTCGAGAGAATTATGGGTTGGAACAGGTGGAGTGAGTGGGAGGCAACTGAGCAGTTGGTAATGGCGCTAAGGGTTTCTGCACAAAGCGTATTGGGGGACTTAACCCTGCAGCAATCCCAAGACTATGGTCAATTGCGAACGTTCCTCAAGGAAAGATTTGCTCCTTCGGGGAGGGAGGTAGCCTATAAGTGCCAGTTCAAATCTAGGGTTAGGCTAGAGGGCGAGTCTCTGGAGAAATATAGCCTGGAGTTGCGCAGACTTGCAAAGTTAGAATTCCCTACTTTAACATCAGCAGGGAGGCGAATCAGATAGACCAATTTGTTTCTGGACTCGGTAATTTTGAGCTCCAGATGCATGTGCAGTTTGTGCACCCCTCTACACTTGAAGCTGCAGTTACCGCAGCCATAGAGTTTGAGGCCTTTGAGAAGGAACAAGGTTTCCTAAGGAAACCAAGGGTTTACCCTGTACCGGGCGAAACTGTGCATGCAGCTGTGGTAGACTCAAAGAAGAGTCCGAGGGATCTAGCAACCCTACTGTTAGAGGGGTTTGAAAAATTAGGGAAACAGATTACAGAGGGTACTGCAAATAGGGCCTACAAGGGAAAGAGACCATACAAGGGTAGTGCTGGTAAAGGTACCTGTTTTAACGGTGGGGAGGCTGGACATTTTATTAGGAACTGTCCAGAACCGAGGGAACCCAATAATGATAAGGTCTCAAAAAACTTGTAGAGGTCAAACTTGAGCCCGATAGTTTGATGGGTAATCTGGGAACTGGCAAGCAAGCAGATAGTTCCTCTGAAGGGCAGAAAGAGAAAATCAGTGTCAATGCTATAGTATCAGGTTGTTTGTTTGTAGATAGATCTGTTATAGGGAGGAGTGCTAAGTACTTAGTTGACTCAGGGTCAGCAGTGTCCATTGTTACTAATGAACTGTTCCTATCACTACCCAAGGATAAGCGTCCAGAGTTGAAACCTGTAGGGATTAAGTTGTATGCAGTATCAGGTGATGAACTTAAGGTAGCTGGAAAGGCAGTGTTCCATATCATGATAGGGAAACTCATGTATGAGCAGGAGGCTCTAGTAGCTAGCCTTGATAGATTGTCTGGAATCTTGGGAGTAGATTTTCTTACAAAGCATGGTGGAGAGGTCAGTTTTGCTGATAAAGTGATGAAGGTCGGAGGTCAGAGAGTTGCATTGACATGTAATGGTTACAATGGTTGTGCACGTATTCGACTTAGTGAGGCTGTAAAGGTACCAGCTAATTCTGAGTATTATCATAGGGGTTATGTGGATGGGTTCCTTAATCCGGAGGAGACTGAATATCAGAGTTTGGTTGAGCCGGTCAATTATGTGTTAGATCAAGGACTGTTAATGGCTAAGGCATTGGTAGATCCAAAGAGTCCAGAAATCACTTTATCCATTATCAACTTAGGTCCTAAGGGAGTTAACCTGAGTGAGAACACCGTGGTAGGCACACTTTGTCCCGTTAAGGAGGTACATAGGGGTATAACGGAATCAGAAAAGTCAAAAGAGTTCCCAGAACATTTAGAGAAATTAGTTGGTGATATTTCGGATAAACTTTCGGATAGTGAGAGATATACAGTGAGGGACTTAGTGGAGGAATACCAAGATATATTTCAGAGTCCGGGGGGGATATTGGTCATACTAGTGTGGTAGAACACAAAATAGATACTGGAGAGCATCGGCCAATACGTATTCCTGCTCGACGACTTTCTCCAACGCAAAAGGTAGTTGTGGAGACTGAGCTTGATAAGATGTTGAAGGATAGGATTATCTCCCCTAGTACTAGCCCTTGGTCAGCGCCGGTAGTGTTGGTTACCAAAAAGGACGGTTCTATAAGGTTTTGTATTGATTACAGACAATTAAATGCGGCAACCAAGAAAGATGCTTTTCCTTTACCCCGTATTGATGATGCTTTAGATGCACTGGCTGGGTCAAAGTGGTTCACTACACTGGATTTGGTCAGTGGTTACTGGCAATGTGGTATGAATCTATCTGACAGGGAAAAGACAGCTTTTAGTACTCACAAAGGCTTATTTGAGTTTAACGTAATGCCTTTCGGTCTATGTAATGCCCCTGCAACGTTTTCCAGACTCATGCAACTTGTACTTAAAGGCAAAAATTGGTCCCAGTGTTTGTGTTACCTGGATGACGTGATTGTTTTTGGCCCCACCTTTGAGGTTGCCCTCTACAATCTTAGAGATATATTCCAGTGTATACGAGAGGCAAACTTAAAACTTAAACCCAAGAAATGTGAGTTGTTCAGATCCAAGGTAGCATACCTAGGACATCTTGTGTCAGATGAGGGTATCAGCTGTGATCCTGCCAAGGTTGAAGCTGTCCGGGTATGGCCACGCCCTGGGAACACGGGCGATGTCCGTAGTTTCCTGGGTATGGCCGGTTACTACCGTAGATACATTCCAGGGTTCTCCAGTGTAGCATCCCCTCTTGCACACCTCACCAGGAAAAGTAGGTCATTTGAGTGGTCCGAGGAATGCGAGCAGGCATTTTTGAAGTTGAAGAGTCTGTTGACCGAAGCAACCATTTTGGGTTATCCTGATAGCCATGGGGACTTTATACTGGACACTGATGCTGGTCTCACTGGGGTAGGGGCAGTACTTTCCCAAGTGCAAGGTGATCAAGAAAAGGTTATCGCCTATGCTAGCAGAACCCTGAGTAAATCACAGCAAAATTATTGTACCACATACAGGGAGTTGCTAGCAGTGGTAACCTTTGTGAAATACTTCAGACATTATCTGTGGGGAAGACCTTTTGTTGTCAGGACGGATCATGCTTCTCTGGTCTGGCTGAGAAATTTTAAAGAGCCTGAGGGTATGGTAGCTAGATGGATCAGTGTGCTAGACATGTTCGATACCAAGATGGAACATAGGCCAGGAAGTCAGCATCAAAATGCTGATAGTCTGTCTAGATTATCAGAACGGAAATGTAAACGCGAGTCTTGCCCTGGTTGTAAACCAGAAAAACAGGTGTGCAGTGCCGTTGAAGCGTCTGATAAGACAGAGGTAAGATCAGTTAGAGATGAGCCTGTAGAGGGAAGTTCGGATATCAAGGGCATAGGGACGTGGTTAGACACATGGGGAGTAGCACAGCTCAGGGAATGGCAGAGGGAAGATGAGGTGGTAGGAACAGTGGTGAAATTAATGGAGAAGTATAGAGTTAAACCACCCAAGTCTGAGATACCTGCATTTCCTAGAGAGGTTGTCTCCCTTTACCATATGTGGGAAAGTCTCTGCATAGGGGAAGATGGACTTCTATTGCGGGTAGATGGCTCAACACATCCTGGACGGGGAGGTAAACAAATAATTGCGCCCAGAGAAATTCAGGAAGAAATACTTCATCATCTGCACAACTCTGTGACATCGGGCCATTTAGGTAGGGATAGAACGCTTGAGGCAGTTAGGAGAAGGTTCTACTGGCCTGGTGTTACTGAGGATGTAAAGAATTGGTGTCGATCATGTGAAATGTGCTAAAAGAAAATCTTGTCCTCACCGGGGAAAAGCTCCGTTGCATGTTTCTGATATAGTGGGTGGTCCAATGGAAAGGGTAGCCATAGACATTCTTGGAGGGCTGAAACCGACTGCAAATGGAAACAATTATGTTATAGTGGTGGTGGATTACTTTACGAAGTGGACAGAGGCCTTCGCAGTGCCTGACCACACCGCTATGACAGTGGCAGACAAATTGGTAACAGAATTCTTTAGTCGGTTTGGTGCTCCAAGGTGTATACATACAGACCAAGGTCGAGAGTTTGAGTCGGGGTTGTTTCAGGCCATTTGTCAGAAATTTGGGGTAGAAAAGACTAGGACAGCACCATATAGGCCCCAGTCAGACGGACTGGTAAAGAGATTTAATAGAACTCTTATTCAGATGCTATCCTCATTTGTGAATAGTAATCTGGATGATTGGGACGATCACCTCCCTTACGTCATGATGGCATACAGGGCGAGTAAAAATAGTTCCACAGAGTGTTCCCCAAATTTACTGATGCTAGGGAGAAAGACTGCATGTCAACTGGATCTGATGGTTGGGTTGCCTGAGAAATACGTAGACAGATGTCCGATAGAGTATGTTCAATGGGTACAAGTAGCTATGAGGGAAGCACATAGGTTTGTGTATAAGAAATTAGGTGACGTAGCGGTAAGACAGAAAACCTATTTTGACAGAGGCAAGAAAGGTCATGAATTCCAGGAGGGGGAATTTGCTTGGCGTTGGTATCCTCCAGCTATTATAAACAAGTTAGCTCAGGGCTGGACGGGGCCCTATGAGATAGTTAAGAAAATATCAAGTTTGAATTATCAGATTAGAAAGGGGCCCAATGCAGTGCTGAGAGTGGTTTATGTGGATCACTTGAAGCCGTACCAGGGCAACACAGTCCCCCGTGAATGGAACTCTGTGGAGTTGGAGATCTCCTTCAGGGATCCGGGGACACCAACAAATGTTCAAGGTCCATCTGATTCCCAGGAGATGTTGACAAATTTTTACCCTTCTCCAGGCTTGTCAGAGATGATTGGTGAAAGGGAGATAACTCCACCTAGGTTGACAAGGGTAGGTAGGCCGATAGTTCCTCCTCGTCGATTTAGTCCTGAGTAGTACCTGGAAAGATAAATCATGTAAATATGGAAGAATAATCTATATTGTTGATAATATAAATTTAACATGTCAAAAGGTGCAAGGTCCCGGATATACTATATTTCAAAATAGTTAATTCAAAATAGTAATTTGTGTGTGTTAGCATTTTTATATTATAGAATGGCAGAGTCAAGCACAGAGGAGGTGAATTTAATGGTGGAGCACAGGGAGTTGTTGCTGCTGGAGACTGGATGGTATGGCCTGCCCTGTACCGGGGTGTGGCACAGAGGTGTTCCAAATGTATACCCACCTCAGGCGTCATTGGTCCCAGATCCACTGTCCTGGATGGAAAGTTTCTCAGTGTAGAATGTGTTGCCTGTCCTTTGTGCGGGTAAACCAGTTTAAGCGACATCTAAGTATGCTTCACAAGTTCTCTATGGATCAAGTGGTAGCAGAAGTGGCGACCAATCGCATGGTGTATCTGGTGAATCCAGTTTGTTGATCCAGGAAATGTTCGCTTGCCATTCCGTTCCTCTGTATGTGCGTAGATTAACGTGGGACACGTGTCGCGGGAGGAGTCCTCATCTATTCATGGAGAATAACATTTATTTTTTTAGTACAACTGACATTTGTGCTACCTAGTATACATATACTAGTGGACTCTAGTTAACATGGTGCCAACTGTTCTTGTTGTATAATATAACATGTGTTTTGGGGTTATTTGTACAGGTGATGTGAAACTGTGATCTATTTTCCATGGTGTGAATCAATTTAATGTGTTGTCCGTATCATAATGAAATTTCTGAATGTTGATTACTCCTTTTGTACATATGTTATATTGTCAAAAGTTCTCTGGTTATATTGATATTGGGTATACGATGCTCATGACTTAATTTTAACTAACAATTTTTTTGTATACTCTTCCTGCAGTAATTGAAATTGGGTACTAAGTGTAGTATGCCATGAAGGGGTGATTCTGTGTATATTTACTATGGGTATGCATAGGGAATCTGTGGGGAAGGAGCTATATAAGATAATGATGAGCAGTTGTAGTATAGAATGATATTTCTACTTTATTGCTACTTTAGCGTGAGCAATTTTGTAAGTAGTTGTTTAACCCAGAAATTGACCCCGGTTCCCTGCCGTGGTGGGTAATTTTGTAGAGGTGTATTCTAATGGGGCGCAATTGGAAGTTATGCTTTGTAGCTGGAGAGTTCTGAGGTTGTGTGGCAAAGGTGTTTTGTTGTTGTGGTAAAGTTGGCAGTATATCTTATTTATTCTAGAGACACCTGTTCAATGAGGTATGTTCTGATTGGTACAGGTAGGGGGAGGGGTCTATTTATATATTTATACATGTAATCTGAATTGAGGGGTATAACACTTTCATATAATTTGTTTCCTCTTCAGGTGTTATTGTAAATAGTATGGGTTAGTACAACCGGAGCCGTTTTAGGTAGCTGGAAGAGTTCATACATGTATAGCAGATTACATAGGGCTTTATATGTTTTTGGCAGAATGTTTACAACTGGTCGGATTAACTTAAAATGATTTATGTGGGTTTCCTAGCAACAATTAATTTGTGTAACCAGAGTTTTCATTTTTCCTGGTTGGTAATGATAGGAAATGCCGGGTAAACAGTGATAGTGTTGCCTGGTTAATGTCGTTGTAAAGGTACATGTGGTGTAACTAATATTATATTTGTGTCGGTGTGCTAAATGTATGTTGTATTGTAGCAATATGCTGTATCGGGGTTTAATCTGTGGTTAGGATAGTTTTATTTATATTTACCTTGTCTACAGTACCAATGTGGGCATTGGTCTGGTCCAAGGGAGGGTGAGTGTAGCAGGAACACGTTAATTCCTGCTAGGTAACTCCGTTCTGTCCTGTGACACGGCCATTTTGTAGCGTTCGTATGTAGTGGCGCCTCCTAGTAGTAGTTGTTGGTAGGGAATTCCCCTGTGCTATTTTTGGCACTGGCGGTACATGTCCCGAGCTTCTGGTTAGGTTCATGGTCTTGACCGGCCAAACCAGTCGAACCAGGGTCAAACTAGGTGGGTCCAGGGTAGGAAGGCGGGGCTAGGTCCTTATATAAGGGAATGCACGAGGGTTTCGTTAGTTCTGGCGGAAGTTTGGATCGGGAACTGGCCAGCGCTCACGGACCCTGCCTGACGCAACATTTCGGTAAGTCAAATTAACATTCGGCCTGGGTCACTAAATTCATGTTTCGGTTTCTTCCAGCGGCCTCTGTTGACTCCCGGGGTCAAGTTTAGCCTAGGAACTGACTGGAGTCAACAGATACCGGCTCAACTAGGTTCTAAATTATCCGTCGTCTATAATATGTAGGCGAGTCGTCCGTTCGTCTTAGATATGTGTATTGCTTGTTGTGTATAATGTCGGGGGGTCGTCTCGAAGGGTCTTTGTGCGTAAATAAATACGTTCTGTACATAATTACGGCGTTGTTTCCTTTTGTTATGCGGTCATACAGGTCACAAGAATATTCTACGGAACCCAGGAGTGGTTACCTGAAAATTCCACTATACGAAACTACTACACAAAGATAGCTTTATGTTGTTGTTTTTCCTTGTTAAGCTATGGTATACAATTCAGTCATTGGATGATGGGCGCAAAAGCGGTTGCGAGAAGCATGTAAAATCGGACACCACCTTGAATATCTAACTAGCAATGTGGCTTAAAGGAAGAACGACATCCAAAATGTGATAGTTTTTGATGCGGTCAATTGCTCTTTCAACATGAATCATCACAGCAGCAATGTTCTGTCGCCCACGACGGATGTCGGAAAGCCACATAGGCGCTGCTTTTCCGACAGCGACGGCGGCGTCAACAATGTAAAGGTTTTGCGTTTAGCTCCGTTTCTGACAAAGCTACACTAACAAAACCTCGATCATAGATGTAGCAATGGTAGTTGATTTCTGCATTTTTTGGTAAAAACCTCAAATTTCTGGACTTAGAAAAAAACTCAACGTTAAGGTTTTGCGTTTAGCTATAACATATTAGGCTGTTTCTGACAAAGTATAAATGCTAGAGCAACCAAACTTGGGTCATAGGTGTATCATGGGATGCATAGCTGAATGCATTACATTCTTAACTAGCATTTCAACGATTTCTGTATATTTTTGGTAAAAACCTAAACTTTCTGGACTTAGATAAAACTCAACGTTAAGGTTTTGCGTTTAGCTCTTTCATATTAGGCTCTTTCTGAAAAAGTGCAAGAGCTAGACCAATCAAACCTAAATCATACATGTATCATGGGTAGTAGAGCCTACAACTCTGAAAACAATCCATGGATTTCTGCACTTTTTCGGATAAAACCCTGAAATTTCGGGACTTTGTTATGTTATGATTTTGCGTTTAGTTCCTTTTCCTTATGTACTTGGGTCATACACTGTAGGTGTATCATAGCTGAATGCACTACACTCTTTCCTAACGTTTCATGGATTTCCCCCATTTTGTGTGGAAAACCCTCACATTTGTGGACTCAAATTTAGGGCTTTTTAGCAATTTCAGAAATCACTTACAATATTATGTCAAATGCTTATTATATTGACAAAGCGGGACAGGCGACACATATAATTACGCGTAATTCTTGTTTCAACATCAATAGAGGTTAACTGATCAGAACCTCCTTTGAATGGAGATATATTCAAAGTTGTGCCAGTTTGAAGTATATCTGCAATCTCGAATCATCTGTCAGCCATTGTTTGTGTCCCACAGGGTGTCGGATAAGACAAGTTCATCTGACCAAAAGTATGTGTCCCACAGGATGTCGGATTTCACTTGTTAATCTGATTATGATATATTTACAATGTATACTTATTTGAATTTACTTTTTACTTTTTTAAATCTAATGTAAGTGGAATTTATTATTAAACAACTCATCTCATATAGTAGCCATTTATTTATGATTTGATTATTACAACGTATGTAACATTACATGTTATATTTTTGTTTTAATTTAATTTTATCTGAAATTTAGAAAAATCCCTTTCATATGCTGGATACGTCTTAATATATTTTGCTTGATTGGCTGATTAATGTCACTTAATAAAAAAAACACTATGTGTGCTGTACAATACACATGTCATAGACACAGACTATGTCAGTATATTGGAGGCACCTTTGACATATGAACAATACCGACAGACGAAAAGTCTTATTGCAATCCCATAGTATTGGTTAATTTCACATTGTAACAAACAAAAAACATTATCGGAGAAATGAGAGAGAAAATGGATCCATTAAGTTTTTTTTTTAAATATGTCAATGGTGTCTTGCCAATCCAAGTGACGTACTGAATTGATAATCACATATTTAGGACCCTGAGATGAATGTTGACAAAGACTTAAGGAGGCTCCCAGGACGAGAACGAGGACGAGCTGCTGCAGGAGTGGTCAGACAGAATACTGTCACTAGCAGTGGAAGCCTTCAAGGATCTCCCGGACACATGTGTTAAAAGGCACGCAGTAATGCGGATTTGCCTGGGTAGCAAGGATAAGGAGGCCGGACAACATGCATGTATGCAAAAATGCAGCTCCATGCAAAAAAGATGTAGAGGCTATCGAGTGGTACCAGTGTATCCACAAAGCAGAGGGCAGGAACCGGAAATCCCGTACAGACTGCTAAAGTCTACAGGACGGTAGGGTTCATAGATACCTCTACGGACGATTCACATTCCTCTGAGGATGGTGAGGAGCGAACGGGCCCTTCCATAAAGCAGGCGAGATGGCAGTCCCGCAAGGAGCAGGGACGCCGGTTCCTTGCTTCGGCTCTCAAAAAGGACGACCATAGCTCGGAGAAACGTCTCTCAACCTTGCAGGCAGGATTACAGACCCTCCAGCAACAGATCTCTCAGCTGTCGACCAGTATGGATTCGAGTACCTCGACTCTCTCCAATCTGACAGCAGGTCCCACAATCGGAGCCAATCTCCATACACCACTCGAACCAGATCACCATCCCTTTGTTTCAAATGCAAAGAGCTAGGCCATTTTGCCCGAGAATGCCCAAAGAAAGAGGCTGTACCTACCATGAGCCCCCAGAAGGGTAATTTAAACATCCAAGGGTCGGGACAATAGGCCAAATCCTAGACCCAAAAGAACCATCTGGCCTAGGTAGGTCCAGTCCCGAGAAGGCAGATTCCCGAACCGAGGAACGGGAAAAGGGTACTGATGCCGAGGTCGTCGTCATCAACCAGGTCAAGTCTAAGGCTCTCTACCATACAACCGTGCACCTAGGTGACACCAAGGTAGACGCTATTGTGGACACGGCGGCCGAATCTTCTATTCTGTCGGACAGGGTCTTCAATATTCTCGACCCCAAACCCCCCATCATATGCAAAATGAATTTCCAAACAGCAGGAAGAGGAATGCATATGTCCGGGTACAAGGTTGGCCCTGTTAGCATACAAGTGGGCTCTACAGTGTACCATGAGGTGCTCCATGTGGCTCCTATCGTGGACGATATGCTGCTGGGCTTTGATTTCCTCTATGGACGGGGGGGGGCCAAGATTGATATGGGGAACCACCTGCTGAGGATAGGGAAAGATACTGTTTCCCTCAGAGTTGGGGAGGGGGACAACACACCGCGTGAAGGTACGCCTACCGTGGCCCAGCGAGGGATGATTCCTCCGAACTCGGTGGCACTAGTAAAGTGTCATCTTGACGGGATTCTGCCAGATTATGTCATCGAGGCGACGATAAGCAACAAAATAGTAGTACCAAGGACGGTACAGCTGAGTGGAAAAGAGACAGTTGTATGCGTTCTGAACACCACCCCAAATTTTATGGTAGTGAAGAAAGGAAAGGATATGGGGATATGGGGAATTCAGTGATTTGTCCAAGCTTATACACAAATTCCAAGATGTGTTTGCTTAGCATACCTTTGACTTAGGTAGCTTAAGAGAGATCCAGCATACTATAAATACTCGAGATGCCGCCCCCATTAAACAGCGGATGAGGCACACTCGCCTCAAGTTCGTAAAGGAGGAGGAGAGGAGATCGCGAAAATGCTGGAGGCAGGAGTTATACAACCATCCAATTCGGAGTGGGCCTCGGCTCCACTATTTATCAGGAAACGGGATGGGTCCGTAAGGTTTTGTATCGATTATAGGGCCCTGAACAATGTAACGGTGAGACGTTTACCCCCTTCCTTTAGTTGAGGAGTGCGTGGACACTCTAGCGGGGTCTCAGTGGTTCTACAAACTCGACGCTAACTCTGCGTACTGACAAATACCGATAACGGAGGAGGATCAGAGGAAAGCGGCCTTTATAACCAAATATGGGTTGTTTGAGTATGTGAAGATGCCGTTTGGTCTGACCAAGGCACCAGCAACTTTTTTTAGGGTGATAAATCTGGTGCTGAGGGGTCTAAACTGGAAAACGGTCTTGGCATTTCTAGATGATATCCTAGTCCTGGGGAGCAGTGTCGAAAACCATCTACAAAACTTGAGAGGGGTATTTTTAAGGTTGCGACAGTATAGCCTAAAATTAAAACCCAAGAAGTGTAATTTTTCCAGCGAAAGGTTGAGTTCCTGGGAAGGATAGTTAGCGAGAATTCTCTGGAGATGTCGAGGAGCGACACCGAAACCGTTAGAGACTGGCCAACCCCGACAACCTCTAAGGATGTGGAACGATTCCTGGGTTTAGCCAACTACCATACTGGGGGTTCATTAAGGACTTTGCTGAAATCGCGGTCCCATTGTATCGGGTGACTGGAAAACAGGGTTTCTCTAGAAGGAACCGCAACAGAGGGCCTTTGACACTCTAAAAAAGAGACTAGTTAGTCCACCGGT
Organism: Mizuhopecten yessoensis; assembly: GCF_002113885.1. Taxonomy (NCBI): domain Eukaryota; kingdom Metazoa; phylum Mollusca; class Bivalvia; order Pectinida; family Pectinidae; genus Mizuhopecten; species Mizuhopecten yessoensis. The sequence continues at coordinate 587,167 of NW_018408703.1, forward strand.
GCGAGCCCTCCCGAACGAGAGACAGACGCATTCATCCTGGACACGGATGCCTCCAATGAGAGACCCTGCAGGTAGGGCGTAAGAATTGTACCTGCAGCCCCCAGTTGCATGATCGTAAGAGGCGACTAAATTTGGGACCTTATCTCTTCTCTCCTTTCTAAATAACTTTCTTCTTCCTAATGTCTCTCTTGACAATGCCTCACTTTTGCCCATTTGTTGAGCGTTCGCCCCTGTGAGGAAGGCTTTGGGTTCTGTCCCCTGGCCGAGACATACCAAAGTCTTTAAAAATGGTAGTTTATACTCCTGCTTAACGCTCAGCAAATTAGGAGTGGGACGACTGGTTCGCCCGTTGTCAGTATAATGTGACCGGGTGGGGCGTCCTGCTGGGTGTCTTCGGCAGTATGTTTCAGTGAGGTAGCACTATAAAGTCGGCATCAGTTCCGCGCTATCACAAGGAGACAAACACGAACATATCGCAGCCTTCCAAAATACACACACATACACTACACGCATGCATCTTGCACACAGGGGAGGCCGTCCTTAAATGACCTTAGCTGTTAATAGGACGTTAAACAAAATCAAACAAACAAACAAACCTCCAATGAGGCCATTGGAGGGGAGTTAATTCAGGTACAAGGAGGGCACGAGCGGGTGATCGCTTATGACAGCTTTGCTCTCACGTCTGAGCAGAGGCGATACTGCACCACGCGGAAAGAATTACTGGCGGTGGTAAGATTAACACGAGAATTCCGCCACTATCTCTTGGGCAGACCTTTTTTTGGTTCGGACAGACCATAGCAGCCTTACCTGGCTACTGAGGTTTAAGGCGCCACAAGGTCAATTGACTAGATGGATGGAGGAGCTCAGCCAGTACAATATGGTATTGAGACACCGGAAAGGGACACTGCACGGCAATGCAGACGCACTATCAAGATCAACGGTGGGGAATAGTCACTATGTCCATGGAATACGAGCCGATTTAGACCCCCAAAGGGGATTTGCTATAGAAAAGGTCGGCGAGGAGCAGGAGTTGGATCCCAACCTACAACTGGTACGGGACTGGCTTATGAGTCGAGGTGACCCTTCTGACGGTGTCATATTTTTGTCCAGTGCGGCAGCCAAGTTTTACTGGATAAACAAGGAACGCCTTCGGATGAGTGAGGGTACTCTGTTCTTAAGAAAGAATGATAGCCGTGAGCGAGTTTTGGTGGTGCCTAGGGGCCTTAGAAATCAAGCCTTACAACTCCATCATGACATACCGGCCGCGGGTCATCAGGGAATATCACGTACCATCGCCCGCATGAAGGAAAAGTTCTACTGGTATGGAATGACCAAGGATGTAGAGAGATATGTGCAGACATGCGATATTTGTAACCAAAATAAGAAGCCTAACAGGCGTGGAAAACACTCGCTGGTACAATACCATGCAGGGGCCCCTATGGAGAGGGTGCACATAGACTTTCTGGGACCGCTTCCTAGGACGGAGCGAGGGAACAAACACATCCTCATAATGGGTGGAGGGCTCCACGCTGTTCAGACCTTCGTCCAACGGACAGGTGGAGAGGTATAACCGAACCTTAATGGACGCGGTTCGGTGCTTCGTGGGCAAACGCCAGAAGGATTGGGATGTGTTCCTGCCACAACTGGCTGGGGCTCTGAGGTCTACGGTAAACAGAAGCATTGATCATGATGATGCTAGGCAGGGAAGTGAATCTCCCTGTAGATTTGATTTTCATGCAAGGTGGCAGCATACATTTCGGAGTTGGTGGTGTCGATACAGGAAGCCAACGATGTAGCCAGGAAACAACTGGGGCAATACTCGCGGAACATGAAGCCGAATTACGATCTCCGAATCCTGGAACGCTCATACGAACAAGGAGATATTGTGTATATTTTGGACGATAGCTCACTAAAAGAGATATGCAAGAAATTAAGCTCCCCGTGGAGAGGACCTGGGATAGTGGTGGAGAGGATCACACCGTACTTGTTCACAGTACAGTTACGGAACAAACTTATGGTCCTCAACCATGACAAACTAAAGCCCTGTCGAGATCGACAGATTCCTGCTTGGCTGCGGAGTTTCACAGTCCCTGCTCCAGTATCCAACGTGGACACCGATGAGGGTGTGTACTGTACCTGCAAACAACCCTGGGGTGGGCAATTCATAACCCAGTGTGATTATTGTGACGAATGGGTCCTGTATTAATGTCGCCCCATCAGATGCATTGGACATGAACCGGTACAAATGTTCACGCTGTAGATAAAAGTAATCTTATATATTGCGGTTTTATTTCTTCTGCAGGATACAACTGAGGCAATGATGAATCCCACACAGATTTCCCCAAAACGTAGGTTGCTAGGACTGGTGGAGGACGCCGCCTCCTCCGGGCGGCTGATGGATGCTGAGGGGTTATTCAGGAAACTGTTCCTGAATTACTGAGGATGTGAGTGGGAGTGGTGGGGCTCAACGAAGTAACCCCGCAGCGTTTGGAGCGCCAGTGCCAGTGCCAGGTTCACATGTCCGAGCTGGAGCCCTCGAGGTCCTCACAGAACGGAGGGAGGAACCTGTTGATCAGGACGCTCTCGAGACCGAGAGGACTCAGTTTGATTTACCCCTGGAGGTCCTCTCAGCAGAAGGGGGAGAGACCAGTCAAAGGAACCTCGGCTGAGGAAAAAACAACAACAAGAGATCCTGGAGGGTCCGGGTACTCCCGAAGGCGGAATGTCTCGACGGCCCCGTCCAGACAGAAAAAAGATTCGGACGTATAGCACTATGTACTACCGAAGGCGGGATGTGTCATATGTTCCTTCCGGACGGAAGATGACACGGACGAATAGTCCAACGAGGAAGGAGACATGCACAAACTTCAGTCTGCCGGAGACCCTGACATTTGAGAGGTCAAACGTGCAACGACCAAGGCGTACAGGGATAGGACATCGGAAGCGCTCCTGGTCCTCAAGAGGAGAAAACAACGTTCAAGCAGCCCGTCCACAGAACCTGGGTAAGTCTGGCGGTCGTCGGATCCAGTCCTGCAACATCTAGGACTGCGGGAAGGCCACGTCCTACCTTAAACTTCACCTCATTGAAGAGAACATTCCGGAAGTGTTCTGTGAACGGAAGGAGCTGTCTGAAAAGCTCACACTCACTCGGTACTCCTGACTGGTCACGATTGCCAAGTGCATGGTGAGCCACTCTCCAGGAGCTCTGCGACCACCTCAACCGATACCGGTTGATTGCAGATGGCTGGCAGATTACAGACAGCCAGAGGGAGGCCATGGATCATCTCTGCAAGGTGAAATGGTGGCTAGTCCCGGCCAAGTTCAATTTTGATCCGGTAAGTTCCCCAGCCGCTCTCCTCCATTGGCGCTGTCTGAAGGTGATGGCTGAGGCGTTGCTATCTTCCACCCTAACGGACCTGAGGCTCACCTATGCTGAAGCCATCCCTCAGCAGGTACCCACACCAGCCATTCTGGAAGAAGACTCAGAACCCTCGGGGGAGCTCGAGGTCGAGTCCCCCGGCATGCACCTTTTACCCATGCTCCATGCCTTCGATAGCCACTTCCACCTGGACCGGACCCGTCGGAAGCCGAGACTACAGAAGGCCGCTTCAATGAGGGAGGTGGAGGACGCAATACCTGTCACTTCGACGGAATGTGCACTCGGCATGTCCGGAGTGGCGGTATTCTGCGACCCCGATACAAATCCTTATCCGGGGGAGATAGATACCAGAGCTGACCCGGGACCGGTATTTAGTGGCAATAGGAGTGCACCCGAAGCACTTCTTCACTCCGTCAAAAAAACAGACATTCCTGGATCTTCTACAGGTCCCGGAAGTGGCAGGATTTGGTGAGGTGGGGATTGACCACACCGTTCGTTCACCGGACTTGTTGTTTTTGCCAGGAGCAGCAATTGCGGAGCCTGCTCCCGTACATCCGGCCCCACCAGGCACTCGTCCTGCACATTCGGGGACTGATGGATGACCCCACTGGGCTTGAAGCGTTCATGAGGTGCCTGGATGTGGTGAGGGAGATGGTCCCACCAGAGCAGAAGATCCAGCTGCATTGCTTTAGTGGCACCGAAGAAGTGATTCAGGCCTGGCTGACGCGTTTCCCGAACACCTACTTCAGCTGGTCGGGGATGGTGTCGAAATTCAACGACACGGTGTGAAATGCATTCCATCCACCAGACTCCTAATAGAGACAGATGCGCCCTTCTTTTCGGTCAGCCCCGAGTTCCCCTGCAGCGCTCCTCACTTGGTGGACCATACCGCCCGTCGTATCTCTCAGATCCGGGGGGACATCAGTTTGGCTGGGGTACTGGAGTACCGATCGGAACGGAAACAATCTTTTCTGAGCCCCTAGACGCGGGAGCCAGGATTTCAAAATCTAGGGGGTGGGGGGGGGGGGGNGGTAACCCTCGATACCTTGATCTAGGGGGCCGATACCGGGCAACCCTGGATCACCGGTATTAAACCCAGAGCCTTGCTGGCCGAGAACGGCTGGTCCACCGCGGGGATATGACGGGGAAGAGTGTGGTGAAAATGCCTAGTAAGTGCTGGTTATCAAGCCTCTGGGTGATCTTAGACATCAGAGCAGAGGTCACGTGACCGTGCGAGACCCGCTCTTGATGATCGAACTACTGAACAGTACTGAACAGACGTGTGCTGATTAGCACGTATATACTGGACCGAATAACTCTATTGTTTCTGCTAGGACCTTCCAGCCTGGCGGACCTCACCTGGACGTTTGACAACTATCCTGGTGAGTTGCCCTTTAGTTTGTAGAAATACAATAAAGTGTTCAGCAGCTAAATGACGCGGGATACATTATGTACATGACAGGCCACAAAAATGAAAGTTCCATCCGTTCATATACCCAGGAGTGCTCCACCACACAGAAAAATAATAAGAGCGAAACTCTGTCTTCTATTAGTGATACCAACGTTTACACACACGCGGTAGGCCTAATGGCGGCTCCATGCTCGTCGACTTCAATCGGTGATGAACACAAACACAACCCGATCTTCGACGTCTCACGGCCTCAACAGGCTATTCCAAGCTCGGCCAATATCATTGCTACATCCAACACTATGTCCTCAGGTTATATTTCCAACTCATCCTTCCCAAACTGTGTCTTCCAGTTCGGAAAATAGACCGACGCCATGCCGTGGCAATCATCTCGACCAAATTTGTTGTTGTGAAATGCCGACTTTTGATTGGTTACACGGACGGCGCAAAATTACAACGCAGCTTTTTGTTAGTTTACGTAAAAATTAAATAAATCTTTAACTGTGCATTTACAACGTGTTTGTCTACTTTTTTAAAATTAAATTATAAAGAATGACCAAGATTTGCTTTTGGTATATACGGTATATACCGTATATACCAAACGACTTTTCATCATCATATTGCAACATGCAGATCCCGTCGCTATCGTTATGTACCACACAGTAATCGATTGCCAGATGTTAAGGGAAAATTGTTTCCTTCAGGACATTCATTGCATGGACGAATATTGAGCTGGCTGTCCAAGCCTTATACTATTTACTGCAAATGAGGTCCACCAACTGCTGGCTTATAATGATAGTCAGGGCGCGATGTACACTTTGTTTGTGCCTGTGCAACAGCTACATCACGAGCAGTAGAGCTACCAGTGAGAATGGCAAGAGTTCCAATAAAGGCCTTTTTAAGAGCCAACCAAATGTCTCAAAGTATGACAGTGATCTCGAATAATAACGCAAATAAGATAAATACTGAAGTTATCAATATGTTGACCTTCGCCTGTCTTGTAAGGGACCTATCTTCTACACTACTAATCACGGGAACTTAATTTCGAATCTATTCGGGAAATATGTTCTGAATTTTACATCTTTCAAGAAAATATTAAATTCGCTTTAAACGATCTCAACATCATATAATATAAGGTGCCCTATAATATTCAGGTTGTCCGTCTGTCCCTACGAACGAGAAGGGTGTTGAAATGCAATTTACCAATATTTTTATGAGATTCATTCCGTTTGTTAGACTTTTTATGCTGGTTGTTGGACTTCATTAACAAAGAAAATTCCCACAAACCCTATTTCGTCAACTCGTCTGTCCGTATGCACATTTTTGTTTCTTTTTGCAAATTATTGATGTAAGTACAAGAGGTGTCCTTCTCAAATTTGGTATGTAAGTGTGATATGACATAAGCTCTATGGCGACTTGCGTTTCCTCATTGGACAATATGGCCACCATTCCCTGGCTTCTGATTGGTGTCGAAGTTATATATCGTCAGATTTTACTCAAATTTGCTTTATACTAACATGACTTCCGTTTCCTGATTGTACAAGATGGTCACTGTTTAATGACTTCTGATTGGTCGAAATTAAAATATTGTCCGATTCCCGGTTTTTTTGTATGTATACAAATTGTATTTTGCAAAAAAAACAACTTTTCGTCGAATTTTGTTTCGTGGCTGCCATTTCATGGTTTCTCATTTATCGAAAGCTAAATGTTGCCCAATTTCGCTTAAATTTGGTGTGTACACACATAATTTACTGCAATGATTATGTATATGTATTATTTTTTTTCCATTTTTTATGTGCAATCGTTCATATAATTCACAACAATGAAGACATATGATACAATCAATCATATAATTTACTGCAATAATTACGTATTTGTAAGGCATACAATTTCTTTTCGTATGTGCAATCGATCACATAGTTCAACTTGTATGCACTTGTAGTTCAACTTGTATGTACATACTTTACATAATTTATTGTCATGATTTCGTATTTGTATGATATTATTTCATTAATTTGTATGTGTAACCTTTTGCATGTTGCGTATTTATTTCATTTTTTATGTGCAATCGTTCACATAATTTACTGCAATGAAGACATGATGCAATCAATCATATAATTTACTGCAATAATTACGTATTTGTAAGGCATACAATTTCTTTTCGTATACGCAATCGATCACATAGTTCAACTTGTATGTTCTTGTAGTTCAACTTGTATGTACATACTTTACATAATTTATTGTCATGATTTCGTATTTGTATGATATTATTTCATTAATTTGTATGTGTAACCTTTTGCATGTTGCGTATTTATTTCATTTTTTATGTGCAATCGTTCACATAATTTACTGCAATGAAGACATGATGCAATCAATCATATAATTTACTGCAATAATTACGTATTTGTAAGGCATACAATTTCTTTTCGTATACGCAATCGATCACATAGTTCAACTTGTATGTTCTTGTAGTTCAACTTGTATGTACATACTTTACATAATTTATTGTCATGATTTCGTATTTGTATGATATTATTTCATTAATTTGTATGTGTAACCTTTTGCATGTTGCGTATATATTTCATTTTTTATGTGCAATCGTTCACATAATTTACTGCAATGATTACGTATATGTATGATATTATTTCATTTTTTATGTGCAATCGTTCACATAATTTACTGCAATGATTACGTTTCTTTGCAATATTTTAAATAATTTACTGCAATGATTACATATTCGTATGACGGTATTTCATTTTACATGTGCAAACTTACATAATTTACTGCAATGATTACGCATGTGCATGCTATTTATTTATTTTTTCTATGTTTAGCTTTTAATAATTACTTATTTGTATGGTACTATTTTATTTTGTTTGTGCAATCGTTCATCACACAATGTGGTTTTATTCTTCTTGTATCTTTTCTTTGCAATTTTGCCCTTGATTTAGTGATACTTCCGATACTTTTTTCGTGGACACTTGTATTTTTGTTCAGGAGTTTGACACCATATCTGAGACAACAGATTCAGCGAAAATCTCATGATCGCAGTGAATGCATTTCTTTTTCTATTATGTTAATCAACCTAAGAGTTGCTATTTATTGAAATAGCTCCACCGATTATACTCGTCATAAAATGCATGTTAATTTTCGCTTGTGGAGAGCTTCTTTTGGTTAAAGTACGTATATATACACTTCTTTATCATGTACACAAAGTATTTCTTGATAATATTAAGTATTCTTCCATGAAGCCAGCATCAAAGAAATTACAGTTTTGCTTTAAGTGCAAACCATGGATGATACTTGCTCTATTTTGTTGTTTCAACATGCTTACCAATATGAAAGCGTTTTAAATTATTGCTTTGAAAAGGAATTTGAAGAAGTTGACACTGCTTTGCTGCATCAAAATGAAATAATTATGGAAAATCCCAACGAAGTTGTCCATGTGTTAGAGTACTGCGAACACGATAAAATTGCGTTGTATGTGTTCAGTACTGTGCAAAGATTTTGTTTGTTTGTTTGATTTTGTTTAACGTCCAATTTAACAGCTAAGGTCATTTAAGGACGGCCTCCTCTGTGTGCAAGAGGCATGCGTGTAGTGTATGTGTGTGTGTAGCCCCTTGCCCCTCAAATCATAAGACGACAGGCTTGGATGTTTTATATTGTTTATTCCCGTAGGAAAAACCTGTAATATTAACAAACGAATACAATAGATACATTTGATAACACATTGACCTGAACTTACATACATCGACATGAATACAAAGACGCGAGTATACAAGACGGTAAATTACAAACGTACAATGACAATGTGAACATTACAGACAGACTTACCAGGGCTGATACGGATGGATGTTGACTCCTACGAGTCCTGAAGAGGAATGGCTGGAGAGAGTTGGGTTGGGACGTGACAGGACTCCGGTCTGCCCGTGCATTCCGTTTATACTCCTCACCCCATTCAACCAATCATACGCACGCACGTACATACTGACATGTATTTACTTATGTAAGAATGACAATGTTATGCACGTGATAGATGATGTGTTAGTGCAGTGAACCTAGTACACATGGGGTACAGGGTTACATGGGTTACA
>NW_018408703.1:597401-603353 GCF_002113885.1 Mizuhopecten yessoensis
GTGCAAGATGCATGCGTGTAGTGTATGTGTGTGTATTTTGGGAGGCTGCGATATGTTCGTGTTTGTCTCCTTGTGATAGCGCGGAACTGATGCCGACTTTATAGTGCTACCTCACTGAAACATACTGCCGAAGACACCCAGCAGGACGCCCCACCCGGTCACATTATACTGACAACGGGCGAACCAGTCGTCCCACTCCTAATTTGCTGAGCGTTAAGCAGGAGTATAAACTACCATTTTTGAAGACTTTGGTATGTCTCAGCCACGGGACAGAACCCAAAGCCTTCCTCACATGGGCGAACGCTCAACAAATGGCCAAAAGTGAGGCATTGTCAAGGGAGACATTAGGAAGAAGAAAGTTATTTAGGAAAGAAGAGGATAAGGACATCAGTACTGGCAACTAAAGTATTAAGACAACAGATGTGTTAGAACGTGTCAAGGACACTGATCTTTTAAATGACCTTACGCCAAAGCAATTGTCGGACCGCGTCCTAACAGCTAGGAAGTTAGCAATGAAGTAACCTTCATGCTGATCAGTCAAACAGGAAAACGGTTTTGAATGTACCGTTTCTGTTAAAGAAAAAAGTAATGGAAAAATGTTCTGCTAAATTATTTTTATAAAATTTCCGTTTTAATCATAATTTCATTTTATTTTGTTGCATGTATTTGTGTGTTAGGAAATTAAGCAGGGCAACAAAAACAAAACCCGTGTATTTCAATTTTGTTGTATATAAATTACTGATAAAAAGCTCTCATAGTTGATTGTGTGAATATAAATCATTTGAAAGTGTACAATTTTTGCTTTTATTGAAATGGTTGATAAGCATGTTTAATTGTCTTAGTGAGTATTTGATTGCATGTGTTAGGGCATTGCAAATTCAGCAGAGCAAAACAAACCAAATATTGTGTATCGCATATTTTTGTATATGATACTGATAAAAAAAACTCATACTTAATTGTGTGAATAATTATCATTTTAATTATCTGAGTGTATATTTTGATGTTTTTATTGGAATGGTCGATTATCATTTGAAATTTCTGAGGTTTAGAATTGTTGCAATAAACCCAAATTATTGAATTCGTATGGACATTTAAAATACAATTTTGAACTATCTTGCTTTATATAAAGTATTAACTGTTTTTTCGTACGGAAATACATACTTATATCATAAAAAACATGTACTATTTTATATCGTAATTATTCTAGTTTTATTTCAGAAAATACTTTAATCGGTTTGTTATTACATGAAGACGTTGCGGTGCCTAAAAGGAGCTACATATGTCGTTGGTCTTTAAAAAACATGTAAACAATTATATAGTGCTTTGTGTATCTGTAATATGTGATTAAAAAGCATCTGTAAGTTTTGATAAAAAAAGAACATTTAAATTTGATAGTTCATTTATTATATATGTTGTATACATTATGCATATATTTAATTACTATAGTGCTGTGTGGAAGATGTGTTAAAAGAAGTTTGTTTTCAATACAAGAAAAGAGTAAAGAGATGCAGGATATATTAGTGTACTTATAGTTCTCTGTAACTCTGTAATTGTTTAAAAAAAATGGGGCTTTAGGAAAGCAGGGTCCAGGTCCCAAGTCCTGGGTACACATACCACATACTAATAATCCTTTGTAGCTAATGCTTTCCACAATTTACTTTCAATTTTTATACAAAAATGTATATCATATTGTTACCTTTGTTTATTTATGTGTTAATTTGTTTAAGTATTTATTGTTACAAACTTTGTTATATATGGTATACATTTTTATATTGTATAATACTTGCTATATAAAATTAAAATTAAATCAAACATTTGTTGTTGCCCAATTGATTGCAGAGAATTGATTTTTTTTTTTTTTTGTTTGATTTTGTTTAACGTCCTATTAACAGCTAAGGTCATTTAAGGACGGCCTCCCCTGGGTGCAAGATGCATGCGTGTAGTGTATGTGTGTGTATATTGGGAGGCTGCGATATGTTCGTGTTTTTCTCCTTGTGATAGCGCGAAACTGATGCCGATTTTATAGTGCTACCTCACTGAAACATTCTGCCGAAGACACCCAGCAGGACGCCCCACCCGGTCACATTATAGAATTGAAAAAGACAGAAAATGTGTGAACATTGTAAAATTTGGTACTTTTTATGTGCGGAATTTACTGTCAAATTAGTACTTTTGTAAAAAGGGAAACTTGATAAAGTTGGCCACATTAATAGGGAATAAAGTAAAATGAAAACATGTTATCACGATATCAAACAAGGAACCTTCAATAACGAAAGAAATTATGTAACAGTAATTGATTAATTGATATTGACCGTGCGTTCGGTACTTGGTGTTCGTTCCTCTCTATTCAATAATGGGATTAGTTTCATCAGGTAAATGTCGGCAGGTACCCCCCTCAAGCATTTCAAGCGTGGCCCTAATTGGCAAAACTAATTTTCCCAAGCACAGGTAGGTCGTATTACAGATCAACGACTGAAAATCAAGCCACCATATGTGTACTCTTGTGTACATATAAATCGTGACGTTATTGCTAATGGGCTACGACGAAAGCTGTGTTTACAGATTTTTTAACGAAACGGGAAAGAGAAATGTAACTTGTAATATTCATATTTTGAATTTTTTATACGACCGATTACATACAGAGACCGGGGCACTGCAGGCGATCGCATGTGATTTATCATACGACATAAAGGACAGGTAGATATATTTAACTGCCGTCATACACAGGTAATAGTACGAATTTCACAGGACACAGCCACAGACAGGTCGAGGAGAAGGCATTCCACAATAATAGCTATATTTAACTATCTGGTAAGCCGGATATTATGTGACCATTTATTAAAATGGTCCCAGCTGGATCATACTTCACCGTAAGGAAAAGGCTCGACTTTCACAGTACCAAAAAAATTGCTTTTCCCCAGGGGTCTGATTTGTTTGTTTGTTTGTTTGTTTGATTTTGTTTAACGTCCCACCAACAGCTAAGGTCATTTAAGGACGGCCTCCCCTGGGTGCAAGAGGCATGCGTGTAGTGTATTGTGTGTGTATTTTGGGAGGCTGCGATATGTTCATGTTTGTCTCCTTGTGATAGCGCGAAACTGATGCTGACTTTATAGTGCTACCTCACTGAAACATTCTGCCGAAGGCACCCAGCAGGACGCCCCACCCGGTCACATTATACTGACAACGGGCGAACCAGTCGTCCCACTCCTAATTTGCTGAGCGTTAAGCAGGAGTATAAACTACCATTTTTAAAGACTTTGGTATGTCTCAGCCAGGGGACAGAACCCCAAGCCTTCCTCACAGGGGCGAACGCTCAACAAATGGCCAAAAGTGAGGCATTGTCAAGGGAGACATTAGGAAGAAGAAAGTTATTTAGAAAGGAGAGAAGAGATAAGGTCCCAAATTTAGTCGCCTCTTACGATCATGCAATTTGGGGCAGCAGGTACAATTCTTACGCCCTACCTGCAGCCCAGAGGTCTGATGTTATTACGTTTTTCGACAATAATCAGGTGTTGTGTAGAAATTGGAGGGTCCGATTTGACTATTTTTTTTAGACTTTTTGTGACTCTTCTAGACAAATGTTCTAATATCTTGGACAAGTATAGAGACGATTTTGTTATCGCCAAGTCTATTTTTGACGACTAAGTTTGCAAGGACATCAATACAATAACTGATTTTGTTGACACTTACCCAAACATCCACATGAAGCGTAATACGTTGCTGGGTTTAATTTGTATAGTATGGCCACTCTGATCGTACTCCTGCTGTGATCATGCGGGATCCATCTTTTGCCAATGTTACTACAGTGCTGTAAAGACTGTCATGCTCACAATCTTTGTCTTTGAAAATCACGCTACCACCACCACCCCACCATTCACCTGTTAACATATAAGAGATAAAGGCATAGTAATGGTTGTGAAGTTTATACATATGAACAAGTGAATATGTACGGAATAATTTTTCTCAAATATATATAATGGCTATATAAGGTATAAAGACATTGATTCATATTATTATCAATTTAAATATTTTACGAATAATGGGTAGATTCATCTTTCAGTTGCAATATTGTTTAGCCTGGTTTTCATTCGGATACGAAGAGGGAGGCATTCCTCATTCAAACTTCCCCAAAAATATTCATATATAAATTATATTTTGGAATTATTAACATAATTCATTTAATAGTAAGTCACATAGCTACCCTGCCTACATCTGGTTCAAAGCCCAATGCGCTGACCAGTCTGAGTCAAAGGGGTAGTGAAAATTAACACTCGTCACATAGCTACCCTGCCTACATCTGGATGAAAGCCCAATGCGCTGACCAGTCCGAGTCGAAGGGGTAGCGACAAAAAAATACTCATATATAAGGTGCTATTCCTCCTCGGGCTTAGGTTTGCATGGCAATACGAACATGTAGTAATCTGTTGCAACAAAGTTTGCGCAGCTACAGTTTATATCTTTGCACCTATATGCAGTATCTGTCGCAGGATAACATGCACAAATACAATAGCATATACCAAGGCGATCAATCAAGTTTTGTGGTAATCTGTCGCTGCCAAAGCCCGCACAGCCACAAATAATCTGCGAACAATTTGTAGTAACCGATGAGACTTTGTCTGCACCGCTACAAATTCACTACCTAAACTGAGAGGAAGAATAGTACTACAAAAAAATGCAAGTGTTAAGTTGAGTCTACCCCACATGCCAAATCTTTATTTTATTATGATGTATTTTGATATTTATATGTTGTATGATATGTTGTGATGATGATGTAGATAATTAGATGTTGTACATAAATATATTATTTGTTCAATTTAAATGCTGGAAAGACTGTCCTGCTGGATATACAGAAAACGTGCTTAGGTGACGACAGGAAGTGGTCCATCGTAGGTTGTCATGGTCTTCCCTTTGTCCTAGGGACTCGTGGTATCGAGACGGACGCCGCTCTGCAAACCACATTAATGGTTCCTGGCTTAGGACATTTTGAAATTAACATGATTCGAGGTATTTTTAGATTATAATTTGATGTTATCTTGGTCGACGTTGCCAAACTTTTAAATTTCAAAACTGTGAAATCGCCGTTTTCACAGTTTTGAAAATTGCACAATTGCAATTCTTCCTGGTCGCACCAAATTTGCGCCTCTATTTTACGGCCTGAATCAACTCTATTATCAGGAAATTGAGTTCAGAGATTTACGTACCAGGGTACTTGCGCCAGATAGTGCGAGGGCTTTCTTACAGGCAAACGAGATGAGGTGTCTGGAAATCACATGCGTAGAGGAAGGAGGAGACTTCATTATGGAGTCATATAACAGGAAAACCGAAAACTGGATGCCTTCCGGAATTCCTGATGAAAGACGCTTGCTCCGTTTAGTACGTAACGTCGCCAGACTTGCTAAGGTAATGTGTTCCTAAATGTAAATTGAAAATGAAGTAGTCACATATAAACATATCACTAACATAATACCAACAACTAGAATGAAACAATGACTTTCATTTATTTCTTGAACATCCGGCGATTCGGACAGTTTGTTTGTTTCTCTCTCTTGTTTATGTTTAACGGCCCATCGACGGCTGTGGTCATTTAGGGCCATGGTGATTTATTTATTTATTTTATTTTTTTAACAAACATGTGAATAGCAAAGATAAAATCAGATAAGATGGTTCATTTTAAAAGCATTCGCATTGTATGTGTAGATAATAAAAAATAATAAAAGGGGGTTAAAATAATAAAAGAGATAACGAATAGATGATATGGAATATGCGATATATATATAACGTCAAAAATGATAAGGTGGGTTAAAAGACATCAGAGTCTATAAAATAGACCGATGTCTTTCAAATAGTTAAATAATGCCTTCGAATCCACGGAACTGAAAAGTGTTTTCATATCCGGGACTCGGAAGTAGTTATCACGAATGTGTTTAAAATCGGAACATTCTATTAAAAAAT
>NW_018408703.1:604153-619435 GCF_002113885.1 Mizuhopecten yessoensis
TTAAAGACTTTGGTATGTCTCGGCCAGGGGACAGAACCCAAAGCCTTCCTCACAGGGGCGAACGCTCAACAAATGGCCAAAAGTGAGGCATTGTCAAGGGAGACATTAGGAAGAAGAAAGTTATTTAGAAAGGAGAGAAGAGATAAGGTCCCAAATTTAGTCAACTTTTTTAATAAACGAGATATTCGAAGAGCAAGGTTTTGTAGGAGTGTGGTTTTAGGATCTCGTAACTGTAAACTCTGTAGGACAGATAGAGAGTCTGAACAAATAATTGCCTTTTTAATGCGGTGTACATCGATACGGTCGAGGGCCAAACCAATGGCGCATGCTTCAGCAGAAAAGATGGAGGCGCCGTCTGGTAGTCGGACTGAAGTGGAAGTATTGGCAGTACAGCAGGCTGCTGCCACTTGTAAACATTTTTTTTTAATAAGTTTGAATCTGGCACATTTGGTCCCTGCAGGTAGGGCGTAAGAATTGTACCTGCTGCCCCCAATTGCATGATTGTAAGAGGCGACTAAATTTGGCACCTTATCTCTTCCCTCCTTTCTAAATAACTTAATTCTTCCTAATGTCTCCCTTGACAATGCCTCACTTTTGGCCATTTGTTGAGCGTTCGCCTCTGTGAGGAAGGCTTTGCGTTCTGTCCCCTGACCGAGACATACCAAAGTCTTTAACAATGGTAGGTTCTACTCCTGCTTAACGCTCAGCAAATTAGGAGTTGGACGACTGGTTCGCCCGTTGTCAGTATAATGTGACCGGGTGGGGCGTCCTGCTGGGTGTCTTCGGCAGTATGTTTCAGTGGGGTAGCACTATAAAGTTGGCATCAGTTCCGCGTTATCACAAGGAGACAAACACGAACATATCGCAGCCTCCCAAAATACACACACATACACTACACGCATGCATCTTGCACACAGGGGAGGCCGTCCTTAAATGACCTTAGCTGTTGGTGGGACGTTAAACAAAATCAAACAAACAAACAAGAATCTGGCACCATGGCAGGTTTGCTACATCCAACCCACACCTCATTTTCCCGGACCCCCTTGTGTTTCACACGACATTCTCTGCACAAGTCCTCCTCAGACTTCCGGCTCTAAAATTAAATAGCTGATATTTCAAACCTTGTACATATAGTTGCGGAAATAAGGACAATATTGGGCTACACAGGTACGCAGTACAAATGTAGGCCAGAAATAATATTTAGAAAAAGTTGTGTGCATGTACACCTTTCCCGTTTCTTTTTTAACCGAAGAATAAACGAGAAAGGTGAATGATATAACTATATGGTCATGTTTTGACGATTTATTAAAAAGCAGTATTCATAATTTAAATTTATTAACTACATAATGTAAGGAATTTAGTATCTTTGAAATATGTGTATGATTGTAACACACTTAAATGAGAATAAAATCATAACCAGTATGGATTTTTAACATCATGTTATATTATACTTCCATTTGCAGTAGATACTCGATTATCCACAAGTAAAACCTGAATCAAAGAACTGAAAGTTTTGAAAGGCTAAACATATTACGTTGTCAATTTACATCATCTTTAAGCTTTAAGGGCACCATCAAGCTAAGTCTGATCATACAGGTCATTATCATAAAATATTGAAGTGGGGGATTTCAAATGAAATTTACAATTAATAGAACATCATTTTACAAACTTGATGGCCTCCCTAGTTAATCTTAGCGCGGTTGAGATTTCTAATATAAAGAACAAGTTGACAAAAGAAAGTGCAACGAACGATATAGGTGATTCAGATATTTTATTTCTACACTTATGATTATATTATAAACATCAAATGTGCTGCCTCTGTCAATGAAAAAGTTTTCCCAATATCACTTGGTACTGTGAATGTAGCTTTTGGTAACTGAATAGCATGCCATTGTGAAGACTTAAGATTTATATTGGTAAATAAAATATATAAAAAATATATAAAAGAATATCTGTAAATAACATTGGAATGTTTGGAAATATTACGTTGAATAATAGGGCTGAGTTAACCGCGTTGAACTTGTGACGTCACAAGTCTGGGTCATCGCTGTAGAGCCACAGGTGAGATTTCAAGAAATATCGTGATTTCCCCGAAACGAAAGTCGCTATGGCGTTCGCACTTTATCCACTATGAAGTGGTGTATTTTCAAACCTAATATTGCAAATCATTCCGGGTACACTTTAAATTTAAAGAGTGCATACAATTCTATCAATGTTGTGGTATTAATTGTTTTATATAAGCTGTATTAACTATTGATTTCTTTTTAATACGTTATTTAATGAATAACTATGTGCAAATAAACAGAATGGTGTTTTTTCCGAAAAGTGTCATTGCGACTGTTGCGCGCGTGGGTTCAATATACATAGCCGACGTGCCAATTACACATTGATAGGTATAGGGCATAGATTCCTTGCTCCGTAAAGTTGATTAAAAAGACATATTTTCTGTGTGATCAATGTAAATAGTATCATGTTTGTTTGTTTGATTTTGTTTAACGTCCTATTAACAGCTAATGTCATTTAAGGACGGTTAGTATTATGTGACCGGGTTTGATGTCCTGCTGGGTATCTTCGGCAGTATTTGTCAGCGAGGTAGCACCATAAAGTCGGCATCAGTTCCGCGCTATCACAAGGAGACAAACACGAACATATCGTCTCCCAAAACACACACGCATATTGCACACAGGGGAGGCAGTCCTTAAATGACCATAGCTGTTGATAGGACGTTAAACAATACTAAACCACACCAAACCCTGTAGGCAGTTCAATTTAACTTCGATATAAAATGTTAATTATTTTCCAGCCAGAATATAGAAAGTATAAATCAGCCGGAATCGCAATACAAAGACTCCATTACTAACCACCTTACTGATATCTATAATACCATAGGTAGTAATTTAGACCAGTTAAGATGTTCAGCAATTTATCGTGTAACGTATTTTCAGCTATATAAACTGAAAAGTTGTTGAAGGTAAATTATATGATTGGTCTAGTACTAACCTATATCTGCAGGGTCCCACAAGGATATGTCCTAGGTCCTTTCTTTATATTAACGTTCATATAAAAGGTTTTTGCAGATGCTACCTCTGTCCATGTTACAGTAAATAATTAAAATGACCTTACTACACCTACTAATATGTTTAATGATGATCTTTAATCGATCTCTGAATGGTCAGAACAATCCGAGTAGGAAACAATAACTGTCATCTTCAACCTTTATTAAAAATGGTAGTTATTTCCTGCATAACGTTCAGCATTTGGGGTAATGGCAACAACTGGTTCACCCGTTGTCAATATAATGTGACCGGGCGCAAAGCTGTGCGGAGTACCTTCGACATGGTACTTCAGGGAGATAGCACTATAAATTCGTCATCAGATCCGCGCTAACACAAGGAGGCAATTACTCCAACATACCATCTCCGGCACACACGGAGGCACATGACCTTGGCTGTAACAGGAAGTTTAACAATATAAAACCTAACCAAATCAAAACCAATCTCATTATGCTAAAATCAAGCTATGTTCAAATTAACCCGCGGGACCGTTAGATCAGGATAAAATATCATCAAAAGTTCATCCATGGTACATTTAAGGTTAGATCAAATAAAAAGCTAAATTTACTAAAATGTTGGGACACCGCTGATGCAATCACGGCAGCAAAACACGAACTTGTAAAAGGGCTAGCAGACGAATCTTTGATTTGGTTAAATTTTGTCATTCTAACAGCTAAGGTAAATTATTATTTTAAAATATTTGTAAATGTTCCCTTTGGGGCCCCGCTCTAACCCCTGGGGATGGGGCAGGAATTCCAAGTTTACAATGTGATACCGTTATCCACCAAAGATGATTGTGACCAAGTAAAAATAATTTCCAACAGAAAATTGTCAAAATATACCCAAAAGTGTTGTTTCCCTATACAAACTATTGTAAACTTTACCCCCTCCCCAAGGGAGAACGGATAGCTCGGGGGTCCTGAAAATTACAATTTAAATAAAGCCCCTGATTATCTTTCCATCCATGCAGAGAAAATGACTGTAATTCCTCTGAGTCTGGAGAAGAAGATTTTTGAAATATTGGTTAATTTTTCCTTTTGGGCCCCGCCCCGACCCCTAGGGTTGAAATAGGAATCCCAATTTTACAATTTAAAACCATCTTCCTCCTCTAAGGATAATTCTCACCAAGTAAAAATAATATCCAACAGAAAATTGTCAAAATATACCCAAAAGTGTTGTTTACCTATATAAACGATAGAAAACGTTACCCCCTCCCCAAGGGAGAACGGATAGCTCGGGGGGCCTGAAATTTACAATTTAAATAAAGCCCCTGATGATCTTTCCATCCATGTAGAGAAAATGACTGTAATTCCTCTGAGTCTGGAGAAGAAGATTTTTGAAATATTGGTTAATTTTTCCTTTTGAGCCCCGCCCTGGCCCCTAGGGTTTGGGTAGGAATCACAATTTTACAATTTGGTAGCCTCATCTACCAAGGATGATTCTGACCAAGTTTGACAAAATCCCATCCACTGGTTCTTGAGAAGAAGTTGATAATGGAAAAAGTTTACGCACGACGGACGACGACGAACGGAAAGTGATTGGAATAGGTCACTTGAGCAAAGCTCAGGTGACCTAAAAAGGAAGTTGAAAGAAAGTTAAAGATCCCAAATATTGTAATGGACACAGTAGATTTATTTTGTTCGCTTTTGTGTCCCCAAATAGAGGCCACCAGAGCAAATCCCCCAATTCTGCAGGGGATAGCTATTAGTCGCCTCCTACGATATTCTTTCCCCGATCCCACACCTTTTTCCAAAACAGCAAAACGCCACGAAAATCGCAGACCATTTTGAAAAACAGGTCCTTTATATTCGGAAACGAGTTCAAGTCTCATTTTCTCAGTGTTATCGTTCCGTAGGCGAGCGGTTTGTTTGTTTGATTTTGTTTAACGTCCTATTAACAGCTAAGGTCATTTAAGGACGGCCTCCCCTGTGTGCAAGATGCATGCGTGTAGTGTTAGCGTGTGTATTTTGGGAGGCTGCGATATGTTCGTGTTTGTCTCCTTGTGATAGCGCGGAACTGATGCCGACTTTATAGTGCTACCTCACTGAAACATACTGCCGAAGACACCCAGCAGGACGCCCCACCCGGTCACATTATACTGACAACGGGCGAACCAGTCGTCCCACTCCTAATTTGCTGAGCGTTAAGCAGGAGTAGAAACTACCATTTTTAAAGACTTTGGTATGTCTCGGCCAGGGGACAGAACCCAAAGCCTTCCTCACAGGGGCGAACGCTCAACAAATGGCCAAAAGTGAGGCATTGTCAAGGGAGACATTAGGAAGAAGAAAGTTATTTAGAAAGGAGAGAAGAGATAAGGTCCCAAATTTAGTCGCCTCTTACGATCATGCAATTGGGGGCAGCAGGTACAATTCTTACGCCCTACCTGCAGGGACTGAGCGGTTTGATGCAACACTTTCAACTACACACAAGACTGTGAGGCGAGTGATGTCGGCCCTACTGTGCTTCACAGACCAATTCATTCAGTGGCCAACAGTTAGTCTATAATCCTCTAATCCTCGTGACCAGTAAAATATTAAAGTCAATATATTTCAATCAATGTAATAACTATTTAACAATTTAATTTTAACCGGTGTTTACATATACCTGTAGGTTGTGGGGGTACGCCTAATCCTTGACAGGAGCTGTATGCTCCTTCATCAGTACATTCATTCTCTAGACCTTGAATATCTTAACCACCAAAAGACGATTTCACACATTTGTTTCTTCCACAACCACAAAAGGTTTTCTCACTTCTGACGCGTTGAAAAGACCTACTAGTATAAAAGATCAGTAAAAAAACGACCAGACTATCTGGTCACAAACTCCCTCCGTTTTTTAAGTTTCGCTTCCCAAGACAACACTATTACAACCCAAGTTTGGCTACCCTAACAAGGGTTGATCACAGGCACCAAATGCAGTAGCAGAAAAAAAATGCATGTCTAGACCATCATTATAATTTAATGCTTAACGACTCATCAACACAGGTTTTGTTTTGTTTTATTTTATTTTGTTTAATGTCCTATTAACAGCTAAGGTCATTCAAGGACGGCCTCCGCTGTGTGCAAGATGCATGCGTGTAGTGTATGTGTGTGTATTTTGGGAGGCTGCGATATGTTCGTGTTTGTCTCCAGCAGGACGTCCCAACCGGTCACATCATACTGACAACGGGCGAACCAGTCGTCCCACTAGAGTAGAAATTACCATTTTTAAAGACTTTGGTATGTCTCGGCCAGGGGACAGAACCCAAAGCCTTCCTCACAGGGGCAAACGCTCAACAAATGGCCAAAAGTGAGGCATTAGGAAGAAGAAAGTTATGTAGAAAGGAGAGAAGAGATAAGGTCCCAAATTTAGTCGCCTCTTACGATCAAGCATTGGGGGCAGCAGGTACAACCAGATATGACCAGTCAGTAGGGCCAACAAATCGTTGAAAAAAAATATGCAAAATATCGAACAAACTCCACTCAAACCCGGGACCCTCTAAACTCTAGAAGGACACTCAACCAATTGAGCTACCTGGTTGCCGACGATCAACCCAGTTCCGCTAAACTAGCTATAGGAGCTGATGAACATTTTTGGTTATTCACAAGTGGGTAGTCCCTGGAGGCTGGATATGATTTCGTTGGTCAATCTTCCAATTATGCCATCAGTAATTAACAAGGCTTTGCGGTGCCATATTCCGTTGTGACGTAATAGTGTTCATGGAAATTGTTTCATTGATTTGAAACAGGAATAATGTTTTCTGATCAATGTCTGATAAAAAGGTACCAAAACTCGTGATGGGTGATTATGTGGATCATCTTACTCTGGTTTGAAAATGAACTAACTCGAGTTAACTAAACATGATAACAAACCACTGCGTGTTGGGGAACCTCTTTAAGCCACAAAGTTTTGGATGCAACCTACAATTCAAAATACATTGACTTGAACATTAGTATTTACAAATGTTCATAAATAGTTTTTTAAATGTGTGATGTTTCAGGTGATAAATCTTTAAACGTTGTGAGGGGATTACTTGCATATGAAAGTTTCTCTGGTTTTATTGGTGCTATTGATGGCTTACATATTGCAATACGTAAGTTTGTTCACTGTGCAGGCAGGTACCTAAACAGAAAAAAACACTATTCTGTTGTATTGCAGGTGAGAACAGCATCAACGCAAAGAATTTTTCAGATAATGTATAATATATAATCTCTCTTTTTTCCTCTATTCCTCTGTCTTTACTTAAATTTAAGGTTTAATATTCTATGAGCTTCTTCAATACCATTTCTATATTACACAGCTTACCAACATCTTGAACTTCAAAACCTTTAGCCATATCACAATGAAGATAGAGAGTCAGTGATTTCCCATCAATTTGATGTTGAACATATATATATGTACATCAATCTATATAGTTCACAAGGACTTATTTATTATCTACTATATATATTTATATATTGAATAGATACTTTCAGCTATGTTATGGCATTTACATATTATTTGCATAGAATAGAGGATGTTAAGTTGTGCATTACATCAAAAAATTTTCTCAGAAGATTGACATGATGAAAGTATTACGGCCAATTAAGGATCAAATGAAGACAGATTGTTAATGAAACATGCTGAATGAAGAAAACTATTTCACAAAAAACATACAAATACAATTGGAAATATAAAGACTTACATATACTTTTTTTGTTTGTTTGTTTGATTTTGTTTAACGTCCTATTAACAGCTAAGGTCATTTAAGGACGGCCTCCCCTGTGTGCAAGATGCATGCGTGTAGTGTATGTGTGTGTATTTTGGGAGGCTGCCATATACATATATACAATATTAATAATATATAATAAAATGATGTATAACAAAAAATATGTTGCTTGATACATATAGCTGAAATATCTTGATCTACATTAAGCAACTTGTTTGATACTGTTTCGCTTATGTTGTAAATACTAGAAGTTGTAGGATCATTTTCTGATATATATATCTCATAAGAGGCGAAATTCGGAAAAGAACTTGCGCACAAGACATGGGGACACGGACAGGAAAGGGTGCTGTCAGGCGAATACCAAGTGTAATTGGTGTTAAATCAAACGGAACAAGTGGTTGTACCAACTCGGGCCTGAACACTGATAATCATATCCATTTGGTCACTACAAATGGTCTGTCCACCACGCACATTTTCTTGCATGGCCATACTACACTTACAAAAGTATCAGGCATCAACACTCTTGTGCATTCTCGTAACGATACTTCCACACGGATCCCGACATCATCAGTATCATCAAGCCAACAACAGCTGGTCACTGTAAATCAGTTATTCCTCTGAAAAGAATGTTTTTCGAATGTTTTTTATGACTGGTCTACCTTTTTAGACCAAGTTGTTGTACCACACGATATTATTATCACGGGTGAACTAAATTTACACTTAGACGATCTATCTAATGTTGATGTTTGCAAGTTCTCTGGGCTATTAGATTCCAGGGGTCTGATTCAGCATGTGGCAAGCTACACACCATGTAGACATTACAGCTGTCGCCAGGTGGCTACAAGGGGAGATAAAAGCGCGCATTTCCGGTATTGTCAGAATTCGCCATGTTGGTTTTTTCCTGTGCAGCACGGTGTGGTGTGATGAGGTAATTATTTATTTTTACATGTTTATATTTAGTGTCATGCAAAACGAGGTTACTGTCATTAAAGTGTGATGTATAAAGAACACTGTGAAGCAAAATGTTAAGGAAATAAATTAAACTTTAGCTATTTTTGCAGTTTATCAAAATTTAACGACAGAATGTGCGACGTGCTTTTGGTGATTAAAAGGTTATAATAGCTCTTGGTCGATAAAAGTCTTCACTTGAACTGAAAGCTAATATTTTAATATAATTTTGTTCGAAATATCAAGGTCATACATGCATCCGTTATCAACCGATGATTTTTTAACGGAAAATACACCATTAGTTACGTCCCTTTATATTATAGTTAGTTTCATTAAAGTTTGTTTACCTTGGTAACGTTATCTTGCGCAATTAGGCTAACATTTCACAGGTGCTTAACTGCTCTACAGCTATATTTGTATAACAATATTGCATTCTCTTGTTTATAAGACAAAATGCATTTGATTTCTTTCATGAAAGCAAAATAAAACATTTTATTTTAAACTGTAATAATGATTTTTTTTTACATTCAGTACATGTGACAAACTGCACAGTTCCTGTTTTATTTGAAGGCCACTTATTTTTCACTGAAAGGTAATTTTGCATGTGATAGCATATTAATAATAACATACTATTGCTGTATTATCCTATTTATATAACTTTTTCACGGTAGTGATGTAGCACATAGGCAAGGCTCTGTTTATGTTTGTTTCTAATGTAACCATGTGGTGTTGGGTCTAGTTGGTTGTATGGTTTTTCATTATTATAATTTTTGAACCAAAGAATAAAGAAACACCAGACAAGATCAGTGTCGTATCAGATGTTGTTTTTATTTATTGTTATGTTCGACTAGTGGTACAATTAAAACTGTTAAATGACATTAAAACATCATTATAAGATATCATGGAGTAGTAATGCTGTGAAATTGAATCCATTGTGATCAGATTAAGTATATCATCAAGTTTGATAAACTATTGAGACAACGGCAGTATTTTATCAAAACTTAGCACGCATTGTAACACTAAACAGTTTGGCTTCTTCTGATTATTTCCTTCTGTTATATTATAGCATAATCTTGTTGGTGACTGGAAATGGCGAGAACCGGTTTATGGATTCCTCCTTTCTTGACCAAACCATTTTCTTCTATATTTTCATCCATTTCTATTGATCCGTATGGAAATTTATCATTTTCAGATGCAAATAATTCTTGAAGATTTGTCTCTTTGCAATGAATTAACATTCACTAAGACCTCAAACACAATTGTTGAAATCAATTGATATTTAATTTGAAAGATAGGACCTAGTACTGTCTATGAACTTAAGTTTTGGTGTACGAATATTAGCTTGATCAATTTATAGTTTAAGTTTAAAAAAAAAATATGCGTGTTTTTCATTTAACAAAATTATAAATAAATATAACATAAATATTTCACAAAACATGTTTTTATCAGCCAAAACTTAAGTGATGTTTCACATATATTCCCTTCACACCTTTAACTAAACAACTTAAAATATATATCACATCATTAAGGATATATATAGCCACTATGATTGTGCATTATATAAAGTAAATGGCAATATAATAATTCAGTATCAGCAATTTATGAAAGGCACCTGAAATGTGATCAGATTATAATTTTCTTTGGGTACCGTATGCAGTTAATCTCATAATCATATTTTATTTAAGATTTCCGAATTTATGAAAAAGGAGTTGACATAAACTTATACAATGTTGTATACTTTTCAGGTACATTACTGGTCTATTGAAGAAGAAGCAGCAGGGGCAGGGGATACATTCATCTTAACGGGTGGGGAAATTAAGGCGGACATTGATGATGGCTCTTTAACTTTTGACAGTAAGTTGTCCTTGATTACCCTTTGATCAATTTAGAATCCAGGTTTAACTAGAAAAACGTTGTTGATGGAACACCATCAAATGTTTCTCGCGTGGATGACTAGGCCCCTATGCCCAAAAATTCTCCTATCCCCCACCCCGATGACCATATACTAAAATAAGTTGCTGTAAAATGTAGAGCTCATGATTATGTTTGATTGTGTCCCAAAGTTTGAAGTTCCTATCTAAAACGGTGTATGAAGGGAGTTACAGGGTAAGACAGACAAAGAGTCGCTGGACACGATCACAATATTCCTTCTTTTATTCCAAAGTACAGGAATAATAATAACTACCATTCAATTATATTATCAGTTCAAAGTAATATAGATTTATACATCTGAAATAAGAGACATATTGCTTGTGATATGACATTGTGTATGTTGTGAATGACTATTTTGAGCATTGATAACCCATGGTATAACATGAGAATATATTGTTATATATTTAATTGTAAATAATGGTGAAAGGTGGATAATAAAAAAAAATAACCACCATGATTTTTAACTGTGATTATAGGTGTGATTTGTGCATGTTTATTGATATTTTTTACTTTAATTATTTCTATTACAGACACATCATAAGGAACCTCCAGGATCAGAGACTATTGACACAAGTAGAGTAAAAGATATAAATTGTAATTATGTGTTCTGTTATTTTTGTTTAACATTTTAAGAACAGACTATAGAATAAGAGCTATTCCCCTTCCCTTATGAACATTCTTTTTTTTTTTGGTTTTAAATTGGGTTATTTCCCTTGCTGATCATAATCCACTGCCAGACCAATATATATTCAAATGCAAATTAACAATGATCTACATTCAATTAATCAAAATATTTGTTACTTATCACATCTGGATACCTTTCCCATTTTTTGTGAGTTAATTTTATTGGTTTATATTAATGATTTATTTTTACCTGTAATGTCTACACCATGGCCACACACTGGATGTGGTCATAACGAGGGAAGATAACTCAGTCATTGATGGAGCAATTTCAGTGATTGATCCATGTCTAAGTGATGTAAAGGGGAACCAATCTGGTTATCATGTGATGGACTTTATAAACGTATGGAATACTCTATGGAGTGACTGATACCGCACTTTGCTGAATACAGTCTTATCCGAGTGAAAGACGACAGTGTGTTGCCATAGGACCTATCACCTCACCAACAAAGTACTAGAGTTCGGGGTTCCTCAAGGGTCGGTGTTAGGACCACGAAAATAGTGCCTGTACTCCAAACCGATTGGAGAGATTTGTCGTCGCCATGAACCGAGTCTTTCATCATAAGGTTGGGAGGAGTGTTGTGATTGTTGGCCCGGGGTCCCCATTGTGAGTGTGTATAATGGTGGTGGGCTACCTGGGAATGAGAGACTGCGTGATTTGGGCACGCGCGGGGCGAGACCTGACAGACGGCCCAAGAGTGTTATTACTGAGTGAGAGCAAGAACTAGCCTACATCACGATTACGGGAAAGTCTTTGAGTTGCTTCGGTACTTCAATTCCATCAACAGTTAAGCCTACCGGAAATCTGCTAAAAGTGGGTACTAATATCTTAATCCACAATCTCGATAAAAAGAAGCCCTTTATCTTTCCTTAGCATGCAAAACTTATTTAGTTACAGTTGCCAATACTTCCTATTGTGAGTTTGATTTGCCTCTCCTGTATCTGATCAAGAAATATGATATTAAACGTGTCGCAAGGCTTCAAGGCCGACTGGTCCCAGTGTGAAGGATTTGTATTTGGTGCGTCGATGTTTCAACACCAAAACCTATTATTACGATGGACTGGGTGTTGTGTATACGTTCCCTATTGATGGGCGAAACGTCTCGGGTCGAGTGACATGTACAAATACAATTTCGTCACATCGCTGTACAGGTAAAAAAAAATACAAATCACTCGCCCAGTCACAGCTTTACAAAGGAACCAGTCGGTCTTGAATTGTTACGACACGTTTAATACGTACATTAATTGTGTAGAAAGTAAAACTTAGATAACACATATTTCTCAACTGATGAATCTTATTGAAGTGATTTAATGATTTGTTTTATTTGTCAGTTATCAATTCCAGATTTAATAAAAAATATTTGTTTATTTCAAAAGGAAATCCAACACCCCAATTCATCGCAACAACAGGTTTTGCTGTTTACACATTTAACAAAAGTATAACTCTTTTACTGGAATTCGTATATAGTTTCTCAGAAATCCCTTCTGATAGCAGATCGAAGAACAATTCTTGAAAGATTTTTGAGATAATATTATTGACAGCCATTTCGTATATCTGACAGACTTAAAAATTGAATCATTCCATAGGAGTTTGAATTCAACTAGAAGTAATTGTGTTCTTCATTGTATTTTGAAATTATATTATCCATTTATATTCAATCATCACATATTTTTGTACACATTATTAGCCTTCAGTTACAAGCTAACCGAGGGAATATGCAATTACAACAGCATATTTTATTTAAGTAACCACTGATTGTTCATGTACTTTTTCTTGTGTTATTGTTTCATGGTGACGGGTTTTCCCTGTTTTATGTTGTAATATGTTCCTGTCTTGATAGGGGGCAGATTGCCCTGAAAATGTCTTTGTCTGCAATATCGTTATTACTTCTTTGCCCATACACATATCTTACACATATATACAAATCTCCATAAGCATACTGAAGTAATAATTACCTTCTGTCTTGGTCATGTGAGTGGTTGACTATATCATAATGTCGTTGGACAGGTCAGGTCAAGTAATATAGCTCATAATACTAGTAAATATGTATCCGACGCGGTCCCCAGCAATATGCGAGGTCACCGAGAAACTGTCACTAATATAAGTAGAGCAAACTGTATGACTAATGGATTACAATGTTCACAATATGCAGAGCAGAGATACCCCGTCCGTACAGTCTGGAATCCTGGAAGGAAGAGAGTTGGGGTCGAGGAATATTCACTCAAGCAGCACGGGGTCCTTGGCGTTTTACTTCCGGTGGAAGCCCTGATGACGTAATGTAAACAGACCCTCGACACCACAATACTGTAATATTCAGTGAGCACAAAAACTACTTTAGCACTTAATAAGCACTAGTGTAAAAGATGTGGATTAATTAAGTTGCCTTACAAGCGTCAACTGTCGGCACGGACTTAGATAACAGGGATTGGCAACACCACTCTCGTCTAGCGTATGTATTGTCCACCTCTTGTATCTGTGCACCGAACCGTGACGACTTGTAACCCTCTCGCTGAAGCCAATTTACCTGTACTGCGCTTGCGTGTGACCTAACAGACAAGTTTGCGGTATCGATAGCCACGTTGTTTACCTAGGTGATGAGAGACCGAGAATGTGACACTGATTTGACAGATCAGTACACAGTGTAACAACCATGACTAAAACAATAGAAAACGAATGCATACACGTGATGATGTCGCAAGCATATCTGTTCATGTCAAGCAGCATCAGGTAAGTATCTGATCGGATGATACATCATTGTCAAATATGACTGACTTTTTATCCCGTGAAAGTTATTTAGATTTAGACTTTTAATGAAAGAATTTACTGATAATGAACGTAAAACTTAATATTTCGGAGGTGATAAAAGACGTCTTTGGATATAGGCAGCTAGCTATATTTCGAGGGCATACACAGCACGCTAGAAGCACAGGGGTTCGTTACAAATGTCTAATACACATGTACATATACTATACTGATATAGGTCACAGCACATGTATGTTTATGAAGACCGTGACCTATATCAGTATCAAAACGGTATGTGTATTTTGTAACGAAACGCCTGTGGGGGAAGTGACTTAAAGGGTTAACTTTTAACAATAACTTTGTCCTATTACCTCATTTTAAATTTAAACCATTTATAAGAAAAATACAGAAACATCAGCTGACCTTTTGCCTTTGCGTGTTATTCTCGAAATTGAGATAGGTCATTCAAAATATGTACCTAAACAATAGAACACTTTTATAAGTTTATATTTCTAGGCAACAATCAAAGGCATTTTTCAAAATCTTGGCTCCACGTACATGTATATCCTGTGTCTTCATTGATATAGTTTATACAGAAATATATTCACGATTTCTGCGACATGATTTTAGTTAAACATCACAGCAAGTTACATGACAGCCCGGAGCTAATTTTAATGAATTCATTGAATTAAATGTCAATCATTACCAAGTATATGTATATCATATACATATTTTGGTGCAACTTATTCGAAATTACTCCACATGGTGCATTTTCCCAGCTCCTTTTTTTATTTATGTATTCTGCGTTAAAAAATGTGACATAAATTTTTGTCCCAGCACTATGAACCAGGCTTAAAATAAAAAATGTTTGTCTGAACCAGACTTTACCAAAAATGGACAAAATAGTTCATTGAAATTTTGAATTTCATTTAATCATGTTTCAATTCAGCATTTTGTCAATATTTAATGACTATTGAGAAATGATTGACTCCATAAAGTGAGCATTGATTCTGCGAAAGGACATGTCTATTTGATATTTAATGTCTTTGCTGTAACCAAAATATTACACATTGTAGTATAATTTTTCTGGTTCCAGAAAATATATAGCATGTCCAAGGTATTCAAATAATTAGGCACCAGTATGATTTAAATTTGAATTCCATCTTTTTCAGCTAACCAAAATGAAACTTGCTGTTCCAGGGACAGCTCCAGCACCAGTGTTCCTGTTGACAGCACCA
>NW_018408703.1:622035-628293 GCF_002113885.1 Mizuhopecten yessoensis
CCGAAGCAATAGAAAACATATAAATAAACAATTTGGTTTAGTCCGTATGTCTAAATAATCTATTTATTAGAAAGTTTAGTAGATCTCGATGGAGGGTAAAATGCAAGACGATGAAGGAAGTGAAATCACACGCTATTGCAGCACGATGAATTTTGGTCTTTATTCAAAGCCTTAAAAATACACTTTCTAGATAGTCAGTGCGATCGAAATCGTTTTGTGTACATGATAATATACCAAATTGTAGTTATGTAAACAAATTATTACACAGTTATGATCAATTACCGAGAATTACATGCATTCATGAACCCACCCGCGATCAGTAATCTAAGGCAAAATGGCGGCCATTATTAAAATACACTGATTAGCAACTGATTTCAAAATACAAATACTACAAAATCAGAGATATGGGTTCACTTAAAAAACACCCGAACTAATAGAAAACATATAAATATACAATTTGGTTTAGTCCGTATGTCAAAATAATCTATTTATTAGCACGTAAAGTAGATCTCGATGGCGGGTGTGAAGCCATAAAATAATTCAAGTTGGCAACGCTGTATGTTTCCTATAAACTTTAGCATTCTGCGACATTTCTCTGGTATTCGACAAAACAAACATAATCATATTTAAACATAAGTTTAGCAAAGATCACTTACTTTGAAATCCGGACAATGTAACGGTAGAGATAGCCCAAAATATGCTACTTCTGAAAGGCAATCAATTTCTTCGATGTTTGAAGCGGCGGGGTTTTTTCCCGAATCACGTAAATTCTCACGCTTTCTCGTAGTTTCTCGCAACATCAAGTGCACGGCACATATTTCCTATGCCGAAGAGGCAGTTGCCTTTCCCTCTATTCTAATTCCGTGCTGTCGGGAATGTCCCTTTAGTTCGAATTGGGGCGGCTACAACATTGTCGAGGAATTTCCGATGAAATAATTAAAAGTTTAGGTAGATGGAAATCCAAACCAAGATCATCTTATATTCGCATTGATAAAGGTCTTCATTGCTAGTAGTTTTTATTGCATGAGAGTTGCCTCCCTTAGACTAATCAATTTAAGACGAGTGACATAGTTCAATTAAGGCTAACAAAGCCAAAAGTATTTCAGATATCTGGAATTTGGGATCATCAATTATCAATGGGCGCATCGGAACTCCCACACATTGTCGGATCCTAGCCTGTAAAATTTGGGGGCGAGCATCAAATGGTTGGGCAAACGTGTCCTGGTTTGATGTTAGAGGAGCCCTGACTTATCAGTTTAGCCAAAAACCTCCACCACATTTCCTCGTTATCCACGACACCAACATCAGAGCTGTGTGTACGCATTGCAAATGATGTGCACACATTTGCCAAACACTTGCCACATTGTACCATCATATGGTCATATATATTACCACGTCTACAATGGCGTGGCTGTACATCCGTGACAGGAATAGAAAGAAAACGCAAATAGGGTAGGTCGTCGGGCAGTTTTAAGTGTTGGTGGTAGGGTAGTTAAGCATGTGGATATCACGTAGGACAGGGCTTCTTAGGGCAGAAGGGGTTCTTTTAGAAGATATTGGCAATGACATTTTTTCTGAATACATTACAGGGAGCATTGGAAACTGTCCTTGTTGGTTACAATTCATCTGACACTGTAAAATTAATATTGATGATGATGTAATATTTTCGAGAACAATAAACGGGTCAGTGATATTTACAATGCGGTCGCAGGTAATCAGTGATCAACGTACTCTGAAGTTATTGTGTTCCCGTGAAGTGTGCCACGGTAGCCTATAAGTGGTTCTAAAGGACATAAATTAGCGTGTTTCTCGGCGAGTGCTGGAAGAGTTGTGATGACAACGATGTGTAATATTGATCTACGTATAACTTGGACGAGAGATATCGAGTCTATAAACAGCTCAGTAGTGACATAGATATTGAAAAAAAAACTCACCGAAAGGTCTCAAATGTTTTTTTAAGTATACCGTAAACACAAAAATCAAAGGTTTTTTTATGTTGTTTATGATTCATACGTATAAAGACCTGAATACCCATACCTCGAGATTAGTTGATGCGATGGACCCTTAAGTTTAATGGTTCTGTCACGATAGACTATGCGTGACGGTGAAGGACTTTTAAGAGATAGGGAGCGTTGTTATGGTTACTAAGAAAAGTAATGTGACCGGAAATAGCACACACACTATCGATGCGAAGTACCCTCCCATACCGAAAAAGTTACAAAAAAGTTATTTTCTTTTTAAGTACAAAAAAGTTTTAACTTGTGATGCTAGATTGGAAGGTTCATTCCCATTCTACAGGTAAAACGTTTGGGTTGGATAAGTGGGAATAGGGTCTATTGTTAAAACAGCAAACACTAATTGGAGCTTGGGTCAAGTGTTGGGTTAAAAATATGAAACAGAAATTAAGTCCTTTTGGATATGTGTATCTATATTCAAAGTTATTTCTATTAAGTTGATTCAAATGCTTCATTTTTTTTATTTGTGTGTTTTTTTTATTGAATTATTGATTCTGTAGTTATGATATATGCTTTCGCGATAAGACTAATTTCTATTTTCAATATATTTGTTCAAATAATATCGGACATATATATTATTAACAGATATTAAGTATTAAATATGCAAAATAATACTTATTTCATAAATTGATATAAAGCACTAGAAATAACATGATGGCAATATGAATCATTTTACATGATAGAAAAGTTACAATGTTTAGTAAATTTCACATTTAAAATATTTGAATTAAGCAAAGCACTAAATAAATCGAATATTATAGAGTCATATCAGTTCATTGAAGTTTCAGCAGGCGTGAGACTGTGTCTGTATACTGGTAGATGTCGACTTCCCCTTGAATGAGTCGTTGTTTCTGTCGCTGAAGTCTGGAGTCTTGTCTTTCTAGTGGCACCAGCTGCATACTGGATTAGTCGGATCTTATTTGCTGCTTGATTGTGCTGGAGTTTTTCGATGATGACGTAGAGGTTTGGGTGAGCTCTGTGAAGTTGGTTGTGGTGCCATCCTTCTAAGTGGTTTTGTTCTGGGTCCAACTGTTGAGTAGTGGTTCCATTTTGCTGTCTCCGTCTCGATCCATTGCTCAGTAACGTAGTCCTTGAACTTGGTGATCTTTGCGTCATCGGTCTCTTAGTCTTTAATTGCGTGGAACCATACATCATCTACTTGGTTGATGGGGACTAGTGGTAGTGCTGAGGCTCGTCTTATATGTAGGTTGAGTAAGTTGTCGTTGGTGTACTGGTCTGCTAGTCCAAGTTTCTTCTCCAGATGCGTTTACAGTAGTGGAAAGACTGTCTTTGCTGCGTTACGGGCTGAAGACTCGAAGTCGAGGAATATAGTGGTTGGATTGAGTGGTGTGTTGTTTGCTACTGCTGTCTTAACTATCTCTAATAGGCGTTGGTAGGTGATCTGGCATTTGTCAGGTAGGAAGGTGAATATTAGTGGGTACATCTCGTCGTCTATGAGTGCATGCAGTGTGTACAGCTGGGTGACAAGTACAGGACTGGTGTCAGAGTTACTTAGATGGCGGAGGTTGTCTGTAGTACCAAATACCAGGATCTTGTTGTGGTCACCATAATCTGCTAGTAGGAATTGTGCTTCTGTAGCAGTCTCTTGCCATTCTCCCAGGAGATTAATGGCATCACGTGTGGTGGTAGTTCACTGTTATCGGTACATAGCTGATTTGGTACTGACGAAAGTTGGTATCTGTTCAACGACCTGGTGTGTGTGATCGTCCCATTCTGTTTCTGAATTTGATGATCTCGCTGTCGTACAATGCGCGTAGTGGTTCTAGAGTTTTGGCTGCCTTTTCTCCGAGTGTTGCTAGAAATTTCTTGGCATCTATGTCAGCACGAGTTGGTGGGTGGTTGTGGTCTCTAGGGAATCTGGTTACCATGTTGGCTGTGCCTGGGCAATCTTTCTCAGCGCATTTCCAGTAGGCTAAAATATACTTCTAAACAAACATACCCACAGGCCATAAAACATAGTTAAATAAATGGGAATAGCTTTTTTCAGAAGTTCGATAAATGGGAAGACGCCGATTGGAACCTTGTGAGAATGAGTGTATCAATCTAGTAAAAAGTTACACTCAAACACTTTGTTCAGTTCAAACATTACCTTATTGGCAAACAAAAAGGTACACAAAAGTTACATTTAGCCACAAAAGCAGCACTAGAGAAACAGTTCTAGTAAAAAGGTACAAAACTTTATTTAGGTACTTAAAATGTACAGAAAATGTATACTTTTCTGAGATACTGAAAAAGTACAGAAACCGTTCTAGTAAAAAGATACAAATAAAGTTATAACTGTATTTATGTACTTAAAATGTACAGAAAATGTGTACTTTTCTGAGATTTTTTTTTTGTTTGTTTGATTTTGTTTAACGTCCTATTAACAGCTAAGGTCATTTAAGGACGGCCTCCCCTGTGTGCAAGATGCATGCATGTAGTGTATGTGTGTGTATTTTGGGAGGCTGCGATATGTTCATGTTTGTCTTCTTGTAATAGCGCGGAACTGATGCCGACTTTATAGTGCTACCTCACTGAAACATACTGCCAAAGACACCCAGCAGGACGCCCCACCCGGTCACATTATACTGACAACGGGCGAACCAGTCGTCCCACTCCTAATTTGCCGAGCGTTAAGCAGGAGTAGAAACTGCCATTTTTAAAGACTTTTCTGAGATACTGAAAAAGTACAGAAACAGTTCTAGTAAAAAGGTACAATAAAGTTATAACTTTATTTAGGTTCTTAAAATGTATACTTTTTCTGAGATACTGAAAAGGTACAGAAACAGTTCTAGTAAAAAGGTACAATAAAGCTATAACTTTGTTTAGTTACTAAAAAAAGTACAAAAAAGTTATGCTTTTCTGAGGTAATGAAAAATGTCATTTTTTAAAGCTTCATAAACCTTTCATTTATTATGAATAGGTATCAAAAACATCGAATAACTTAACCTATACTGGATCGGTTGTTTAAATGAAATTCTGTTTTTTGAGTACTAATCCTTTGTAGTTACTATTATATATTAAATGTATTCTTTTAGTTATTATCATATAAATATATATTCCATTGTCGTTACTATAATATAAATAAGTATTTTCTTTTAGCTACTATTATATAAACCTTACTGAAGTTACTATTACATTTTCTGTATAATGAATATTTCCTTGTAGTTACTATTTATCTTATAGATATTCTCTTGCACTGACAACAATATAAATATTTTCTTGTAGTTACTATTATATTAATACTTTCTGTAGTTACTATTATTTTACAATATAATACACAATAATGTAATAAATATAGGTTTGAGGCACTGGCCCACACAGCTACAATTGGAGGTCAGGTCGATACCTACCTCCCCTATAGCTGTACAGGCCGGGTCTCGCAGCTGCTGTCGGGGTAGGCATAGAGGGACTACATCCCCCTCCTTCCTCCTAAGTAACAGCGCCCTCAGAGGAACTTGTTGGCCGATTGGAGCCGGTCCTTTGGGCCGGGGACCAAAAAGCATCTTTTCTGCCGAAGCATGCGCCATATCGATGAACACCGCATTAAAAAGGCGATCATTTGTTCTGACTTTCTGTCTGTCCTACAGAGTTTACAGCTACGAGATCCTAAAAACACACTGATACAAAACCTTGCTCTTCGAAAATCTCGTATCTTATATAATTCAAAAATAACTTTACTATGGATTCCAAGCCATGTCGGAATTAAAGGCAACGAATGTGTGGACAGGGAAGCAAAAAATGATACACAGATGTTAAACCTACTATTCGTACAGCCATTACTAATGAATGGCTGGAATCTCGAGACCACCAACAAATTGTTTAAGGTACATAAAACATTTATTCCCAGTCGGAAAGATCGTAGAGAGGAAGCTGGCCTCACTCGGCTCCGTACTGGGCACACATATCTTACTCATTCGTACCTTTTAAACAAGAAGATATACCTTCATGCCACGCATGTGACACTCCATTTACAGTGGAACATTTTTAGGTCACCTGAGACAAAGTCTCAAGTGACCTATTGCGATCGCCTTGTGTCCGTCGTCGTCCGTCGTGCGTCCGTAAACAATTTACATTTTCGACTTCTTCTCCGAAACCCCTGAACCAATTTCAATGAAATTTTGCAGGGACCTTCCATGGACAAAGGTCAACAAAAATAGTTGCCGGTTTAGTCCTAAGCCCCCAGGGGCCTGAGGGGCGGGGCCAAAAAGGGTCAAATTGACTAAAATTTCAAAAATCTTCT
>NW_018408703.1:628999-632685 GCF_002113885.1 Mizuhopecten yessoensis
GGGGGGCAAAATTTATTATGGTTTATAATGGCAAATGATACTTTGAATATTACATGTTAATAACTTGATTGGAATTATAACCTTGAATTGACAGTTTGATACTTGAAAAATTTTGAGCCAGCCCTACCCCCAAGGGCTATAGGGTGGGGCTCAAAGGAGTCAGTGTGCTAAAATTTCTTCATTTTCCTTGTTAAGAATCAGAGGTGCTAGTTTCAAATCTTTTTTAGTCTGAAATCTGTATGCTAGATATTGAATAAGGTGGTTTTATTGCTTTTTGTCACTTTGAATAATATTTCTGTTCATGTTAAAAACAAAATCAACTCTCTGTATAAATATATCAGGTGACCGTTAAGGCCCATGGGCCTCTTGTTTAATAGAATGTTCCGATTGTAAACACATTCGTGATAACTACTTTCGAGTCCCGGATATGAAAACTCTTTTCAGTTGCGTGGACTCGAAGGCATTATTGGACTGTTTGAAAGACATCGGTCTATTCTATAGACTCTGATGTCTTTTAACCCACCTTACCCTTTTTTGACCTTATATACATCACATATTCCATATCATATATTCGTTATTCTACACATACAATGAGAATGCTTTTAAAATGAACCTCTTTATCTGATTTTATCTTCGCTACTCACATGTTTGTTAATAAAATAAAATAAATAAATAAATCACCATGGCACTAAATCACCACAGCCGTCGATGGGCCGGTAAACATAAACAAACAAACAAACAAACAAACCAAAAAGCGCCTCGGCTCGAGGTACCCCTGGCGCCGATCTCTGGGGATAGGCCTCATAATTGCCACTTGCAGCCTCCAGTGGAGGGACACTGGCCCATCATCCCCCAGGAAGTCGTTGATGGCTTCCGCCACCAATTTCTCTCTGGGGGAGAAGGGACGAGGAGCATTCACACCATTTTATCTGATTTTATCTTCACTACTCACATGTTTGTTAAAAAAAAAGATAAATAAATAAATCACCATGGCCCTAAATGACCACAGCTGTCGATGGGCCGTTAAACATAAACAAACAAACAAGCATCCACAGCCCGCGCTGGGTAATGCCTACCCTTCACAATGAGGGCAAGAAGACCCAGAACGTCCGGGACCCCGCAGTCATGGGCCTGCTCACAAAGCATGCGCACCAGGCCCCTCACCCATTGGTCCCAGTCATCCTCAGGGCTGCCCCTGTTGTTCACACCAACGCCACAAACTAGGCATCCGCCCTCCACGTCCACCCAACAAATTGAGATGAACTCGGCCGGAATGTAGGGGAGCGGTCCCCTGGAGAGGCATCGGCGCGGTTGCCTCCTCCTCGGCACTCCAAAATTCCTCGCTTGACGAGTAATCCACTCTCAAGTAGTCTTCCATCATGTAAAGGAAAGCAAACCTTCCTCTACTATGACGAAAAGAAATACCCTCTTTTGAAGACCCGCTCTCAATTAAAGCTGTCTCCCTCAACCGCACCCTGTGACTTTATTTAACAAGTCCCAGGAGATACGGAGGGATTTAACTATCCCTAGAGCGCTTCTCTGGCGTCTTCGTCAGGATGTAAAAGTCTATACAACACCCCTTTTTGTAAAACTAACGAATTCCTTATTAACCACAAAACCTTAACGGCGCGACCATGTCCAAATAGCTCAGCCTCCGTCGGACAGCTGTTATTCTCTATCCGTAACATCACTGGCCCTATGTCAGGGTCCCGGAGCTGTGCCGTCCTTAAACCTTCCCCCACTCAATCCCTCTTGTTCGGAATGGTCTGGAGTGGACTGGACAGTGTCCTATGGTGTTTGGTGGTATTGTTACATTTTGTGCTCTCCTCGGGCCACCACTGGGACGTCCTTGTCGCTAAACCGCTTCTTCATCTTGTTCTCGAGTTTATCGAACCCAAGAGTGCGTGGGAGTTTATCTGCGTACTCCAACGCATCACCCACCAGACAATCGAAAAATCGTTGTTTTGTCTTACGGTCCGACCATCTATTGTCTTTAATAATTCTAGTGAATTTAAGAGCGAATGGTTCCCAGTGCTCCTTACCCGAGTAAGTGGGCATTTTGTGTCTTTGAGGACTTCTACTCCTTTGACAACGCCTCTGGTAGTCGTCGGAGGAGTCCCCTGAAACTGTATTACTGTTCCCTTCCCCCTCACTAGAGAATTCGGGGTCAGAATCGCCGCTCTCCGACGAATCATCATGTCTACGCCCTGTAGGCGCACGTCGCCTTCCTTGCGATTGGCGCTGTTTTTGCCGTTGTAGGGCCTTAACCCTCCAACGTGCACAGCTCAACTTCTGTAGCTGAGTGTACATTTATGGTAGCCATTATAAAATATCAAAAAAGTTCC
This sequence comes from Mizuhopecten yessoensis, assembly GCF_002113885.1. Lineage (NCBI taxonomy): Eukaryota > Metazoa > Mollusca > Bivalvia > Pectinida > Pectinidae > Mizuhopecten > Mizuhopecten yessoensis. The sequence continues at coordinate 631,345 of NW_018408703.1, forward strand.
GACAAAGAAACTCAACACACTTAAACAACTACAAAAATAATGAACAAGGACGGTATATCCACGTTGCCACGAGTATGCACGTGGGTCCGTCCTGCAAAATAATTTCGACGACGACAAATAAAAATTGACAGCTTACAAAATAATTATAATTCCTAAAATAACTAATTCCTAACCTAATGTAATATTAATCTAACTTAACATATAATAATTTCCCTACAATATGAAAATGATATCCTAATTCTAACGAAACTCAAGTCTCGCCTGTCATATGTATTCGGCAAATATGGGCGGCCCACTATACAGGCGAATGGAGTTCGTACGAAGTAACAAATAAAGTTAAGTTAAATATAAATTTCAGAACGGCAGTGAAAACACCGCCGACTCTGAATTACCCCTAATAAATAATTAAATAAACAATAATAAACTACTAGAACTGTCCCAAATTCTCTCACTCGCAATTCGCGCACTGTTCACAATGGCCAGCGCACGTGTCGAGCGAGAGGGGCCCAGCAAGGTAGAAAATATATGGGGGGGGGGGGGAATTGACAAAATTTGTCAGAATAGCGCGAGTTGTTTCGCACTTGTGACACCAATTCGTGAATTCGGTGTGTGTATTTCACACCGTCACAACAAGTAGCTGTTACCGCTCTCAGCTCCCTGAAATCAAAGATAAGTTGGAGGAAAATCACTCACCTGTTGTTTGTACAATTTCTAGATGTAAAGAGATACGGTCCAAGGGAGATAACTCTCCCGAAATTCACCACACCTATCGAGTGGTAAATCCTTCTCCTCATGTGTGTTTCCAGGGTTGGTTTATAGTTTTACGTCATATTAACAGGTCATATAATGACGTGCCTTTATATGTGTAGTATATGCGTGCTTGCTTGTGTGTATGCAGGAGACGGGGTATGTTGCTATGCTTGCCTCCTTGTGATAGCGCGGATCTGATGATCTGGTGAGCCAGGGACGTATAGTGAAGGGGATTAGCAACTCCCTCTTTGCCTTACCAATTTTATGACACGTCAATCTAGACTTACCTCCCCCTGATTCCGGACCAGATAGCGAGCGCCACCTTTTTGACAAAGCAAGATGGCGTCGATACCGCTTCGTTAGATGCAGAAGTTGGTGTGAAAACAAACCAATCTCGATAAGTGTTCTTACGTCATTTGTTTATCCCATTGTAATAAGCTGATTGTATAACTTTTAATTGATAAAATCTGTGGTATCATAGTAATTGATGTCTCGTTTTTGGGTTATATTTTTCTATTTTTAAACGCGATGTAACGCGTGGTTCAGAGTATTGTGGTGGGCTTCGATAGACAAAAATGCGGGATAAAAAAA